>NW_023270268.1:42826529-43052482 GCF_011800145.1 Mirounga leonina
CATCCATCCATCCATCCATCCATCCATCCATCCATCCATCCATCCATGTGTCCGTGCATCCATCCATCCATGCTATTGGTTCTGTTTCTCTGGAGAACTCTGGCTAAAGTATGGACTTACAAGTCTCTTCCACTTTTCCCATTGTAGATTGCACTATTTTTAACTCCTTCAGAGATCCATCACTTGAAGTGTAAGATTATAAATTTTACTCAAAGAGAAGTATCTAAGATACTCAAAGGTGCACCTGAAAAAAAATGAAAACATTAAAATTGTATGTCATAATAGCCCTATAGCATGTCTATTTAAAGTTAATGATAAGAACATCAAGCACATAGAAGCCAAACTCAGCAGTGCTGCCCACAATTTAACTGTTTGACAGCCAAAAGCATTTCCTAAGCAAGAACTCAACAACAACAACAGCAACAAAGAAGATGAAGAGAGAAAGGAAAAAAAAGAGTGAAGGAAAAATTGACACATAAACAAAGCACATGTATAGCTGAAATCTAATTGAGGCAACATTATTCAATACTCATTTTAGGAAAACTGCCTATTGAAATTTTCAGCCAGTGTAGATAGTAAAGCATCAGAAGATTGTTGGCATTGTCTTTTTCAATGCTATCAACACCAGGATTATGAAAACATGAGACATTATGCTCGTAAAATTGTTAATTCTTGGTGTGTATTCCTTTTGGCACCTATATCTATATCCAGCTATAAAGTAGAGGAGAGAGAACAGTTATTAATTTAACAAATACTTATAGAGCACTTACTATGTACCAGAGACAATGTTGGCACCAACAAGACGATAGTGAACCAGAGAAATAATCTCTACACATAGAGATTTTACAAATCCACTAGGAAATTAACAAAACCAAAGAGGAAATCACATTACAGTGGGAGAGAGTGTTGTAACTGGAATGTGTTAGGGAGCACAATAAAGACATAGCTAATCTGATCTTGGGCATCAAGAGAGGAAATCTAATAAAAGAAGAAAGTAAGCAGGTGTCAGGCAGGTAGAAAGGAAGATGAGAGTGTTAAAGCACATTTCATTGATAAAGATGAGCTCAATTATCCAAATCTAAATTTTCTCCTTTTCTGTTTAGGGGCTCTGCGTTACCAAGAAATTGCTTTTTATTCATTTTGCATGTAGGAATCCAGGTTTTGTATTTATGTGCCCAACTCTGACACATTTTTAAAAAGAAATTTAGTGTATAAGTGCCTAAAAGTTGGCATGATATTATCATTCTGCCATTTGTAACTCCATCCACGAACACCATTGATGATATAAGCCAGTGGAAAGGAACAAAGGAAATGATTATGCAGGCATAATTTATGTTTCATTTTGGAGTGCAGCCAGAGATAAATACAGCCATATACAAACTCTACATTTCTAAAACCCCTGTCTCAGAGTCATGCCTAGAAGCAGCAGGGCAAGAGAAAGGAGACCAGGTTTTCCCATGCTTTGTGTGGTATTAATATGTGTTCTGGAAAAACAAACAAGCAGAACTTCAAGGGAACCTGATGTTTTGCTAAAAAATATTTTGTAAGTGGGTCTAAAAATTACATAGTCTTAAAATAGTTATTTTTATGCAAAAATTGCCTAAAGGTGTGCCACTTCAGAGAAGGCTAGACAATTGCTGAGAAATGAATGAAGGCACCGCATTGAAACTGCCCAACTACACACAGGCAAACCCTCCCAATAACCATCTCATTGTATGTTATTTTGTAAGTGACTGCTGATCCCAGTTGTGCATTTATGATATATTCAGTGTTTATTATATATTAAACATATAAATTAAATCTAGTGTCAGCCCAATAAAGCTATTAGTTTTTCTGTGAGGCAATTTTTTGCTTGCTCCTTTAGGCAAGTACGCATTAGCATTCACAAGTCCTTGGTGTTTGGAAAATACATGATAACTTTTTAAAAGTTTTATGGTCAAGTAAGTTGATGAGATGCTGTTTTGAATAATTTGAATGAGAATAATTGGCTGGTAGGTAGATACAGTGTCTTAGAATGGGAATCAGGAGCCTGCCGGATCATTTACACTGTATCAAAAAATAAGCTAATCGAATATTGCTGTTTTTATTAGAAGTGAGACCATACATCTCTTTTTTTCTTCCAAGTGAAGCAACACTTAAGTCATGTGATAAAAGTGAAAAAGCTAATTAACTTTGTATACATAGGCAAGTATATGAAGAGCTTCTCCTCTTTTTTTAATGTTTAAAATGTCACACTTCTGAAAATAGAGTTACATTTGGAAACTCACAAAATGCTGGCCTTTCCCTATTATAATGAGCAAATAGGAAAATAAACTATGCCATATGACATTTCTGTTGCTATGTATTAATAGCTTATCACCTATATTATACCTTAAAATAAATATATAATAGCTTATCACCTTTATTATACCTTAAAATAAATATATATAATGGGCAGTGATAGCACAGTGCTTAGCATAGTAGAAGCATTACATAACCATTTGATGAATAACTGAATAAATGATTTATTTAATGAATGAATATATAAGGCAATGAAATGCAATGGAAAGGATGTAAGAATTTGAGTCAAAAGTCTTGCCTGGATTCTGGTTCTAGCTCTACTTGCCACAGTAACTTAAGAAAAGTGTTTCACATCCCTGGACTCCTTCAGATTATTTTTGTAAGAACCAAAAGATACTATGTGTAACTTTTTAAAGGTGATTTAATGCTGTTATTCATAGAAATAGTCATAATACTAGTGTTCTAAGTTGCTTTATTAAAGAAAACATTGAACTCAGTATCACAATGTAAAGAAAGTCTTTTGAGGTGGAGGCACTTGATGGGAGGAATTGTTAGGAAGAGCTCCAGCCTCATGTTTGGGAGCCCCAGATATCAAAAATACACACAAAATGAACTTAAGAACACACGGCTTATTGATAATACCTAAAAATAGCTCACATGTCCACCTGCAGGAGAAACTGTAGTATGTTCATAAATGAAATCACTATTTCTGCTTATATATGCAACAGCATTCGTGAATCTCAGAAATATTTGGCTGAGCAAGGGAATTCACACCAAAAAAAATACATGTGATATTATTCTGCATATATTAGGTGTATTATTTTATCGCTGATGTAACAACTGCCACACACTTAGTGGCTTAAAACAATGCAAATATTCTCTTCGAGGTACATGGGTTAGAAGTCTAACGTGGGTCTCACTAGGCTAAAATCAAGATATCGACAGAATTCTGTTCCTTTCTGGAGGTTTTAGGGAAGAATCTGTTTCTTTACATTTCCAGCTTCTAGAGTTCACCCACATTCCTTGGCTCATGGCTGACATCCTCCATCTTCAAAGCCGGAAATATCCATCTCTCTGGCCATACTTCTATTGTCATATCTCCCTCTGATGCTCTCTTCTGCCTTCTTCTTCCATTTTTAAGGACACAGGTTATACTCAGATAATCCCAGACAATCTATCGAGCTGATCAGCAACCTTAATTCCCCTTTGCATGTGACCCAACATAATTATAGATTGTAGGGGCTAGGATGTGGGCATCCATGGTGGGGGGGGGGTGTCAATTACTCTATCTGACACAAAAAGTTAAAGAAGAAAACTCCTCCATGATAATATGAATCAGAGCAGTGATTACTCCTGGGGGTGGGCAGGGATTAACTAGAAAGGGGAACGTGGTACTTTTTTAGGTTGATAAATAAACATACTTATGTTCAGGTGCCTGGGTGGCTCAGTTGGTTAAACATCTGCCTTTGGCTCAGGTCATGATCCCAGATCCTGGGATCAAGCCCCGCATCTGCTCAGCGGAGAGTCTGCTTCTCCCTCTCCCTCTGCTCCTGCTCTTCTTCACCACTCCTTGTCTCTCTCTCTCTCAAATAAATAAAAATCTTCAAAAAACTTTTTTTAAAACATACTTGTGTTCTATATTTTGATTGGTGTGTAAATTACATAATTGTAGACATTTGTCAAAATTTAATGAACTGTACATTTCATCATATGTATTTTATCTGTGCATTTCACTGAATGTATATCTCGCTTTATAAAATTAAAATAATAAAAGAATACATACGTACCTCCATAATGCGAGATCCAAGGTTCATTCCAGTTTTTCTGGTTCCAGTTTTTTCTGTCAACATCCTAACTTGAACACAGGAGACTTTGCAAGCTGTGAATTCAATTTGCATTGTAACTCAACCATCTGTAGAGACAGTCTTTGTTTCAGAAACCTCAGTCCTGCAATTTAAGAAATAAAAAGTTTTATTTTTCATTCAGTTTTAGAAACTTTCTGGCTCCTTATTCATGCCTTGAGCTGAGAAATTAAAACTCCGAATTTGTCATTTTTCCTTTTTTAAAAATTATCTAGTGCAGTCACATACCATGGACTTACCACTGTCCCTTTTGCTACTTGCAGAGGTCATTATTGTTGTCAAAGCTGATCACATGAGACCAATTGCAAATTTCCTTTTTTTTAATTTGGAAATAATTTCAAACTTACAGAAAAGTTGCCAAATTTAAAATAGCACAAAAAAACCCACTCACTCTTTATACACATGTATCTATTGTTTACATTTTACTACATTTGCCTTATTATTTGCCTACACCCACAGCCCCCCAACACACACACACACATTTTTTCTAAACCATTTGAGGGTAAGTTACTTAAATTATAACATTTATCCCTACATATTTTTTGTGTAGTTCCTGAAAGTAGAGAATTTATCTTGTATAATAACAGTGTAGTTAACTCCAATAAACTCAATATTTTTTTTTAAAGATTTTATTTATTTATTTGAGAGAGAGAGAATGAGAGACAGAGAGCACGAGAGGGAAGAGGGCAGAGGGAGAAGCAGACCCCCCGCCGAGCAGGGAGCCCGATGCGGGACTCGATGTGGGACTCGATCCAGGGACTCCAGGATCATGACCTGAGCCGAAGGCAGTCGCTTAACCAACTGAGCCACCCAGGCGCCCTAAACTCAATATTGATACAATGCTTTTACCCAATTGACTATTTGTATTTAAATTTAGTCAGATGAATTAATAATGTCCTTTATAGCACTTTACTTCCCTCCTATACAGGTTCCAGTTTAGAATTAGCTGTGGCATTAGTTGTCATGTTAGTCTCCTCTGGCTTGAAACATTTCCATAGCCGTTCATTGTCTTCCAAGACATGGCACTGAAATAGCCACCAAATTCCTCAGCCTGTGACAGTAAACATCTGGCTGCTATTACCTCTGGAGAATAGCATTTTATTCACAAAATACATGAGAAAATATCGGAGCTCAAATGTTTATCAAAATTAATCTCTTTGTGGGTAATTAAACTACAGACATTATAGGTACTTCCCAACTCATGGCTTGTTAGATATCATTAAGCCTAGCCTCCTGAGTAGAAATAACCCATTGGGAATGACTAGTATTTGTCCTGTGAGGATGGGGTATTTGCTTGACACTATTACTTGACATTCCAATGTCTTCACTCTGTAACTCTAGCTCCCTTACTCTCAAAATCCTTTGAGTTGGGCCTTTATTCAGAGCTTCCATAAGGAAAGCACAACTCCTAGCAAAGTCCTCCTCAAGCTCAGAAGGTGGGCTTCCCCCAGGAGCCTACAGGGAAGAGGCTCCTGGAATAGGCAGTCAGACTGGCTGCATCATTCAGGTAGTCAATGAAGCATCCTAGGCAGGTATCACAATCCAGGTAAGTTTCTCAACCACCTTCATGTGGAAAAACATAGAGTGACTATTTAAAACACACACACATACACACACACACAAATGAAGTTAAGACATCTAACTACCAAATCCATGTAATCATAGACACTGGTCTAGAATATACAGTGATTCTTAATTTCTAATTATTATTCTTAAGTACCTTATGCTCACTGTATCTCAGAACACCAAGAAAATAAACTTCTATTTGTCTCTCTTCAAATACAGAATGGTTTAATGCTATGATAAATCAGACAGCACTAAAATTAATAACTATCAGGTACAGTGTATTATTATAGTGATTTATAATACTCAGTACACCTCTTCTAGTGTGATGAATTATCTTCCTAATGATGGTTCTACCAAAATATATCAACTAGTAGATAATTCCAAGTTCACAGAGTAATATGCCTCAGCATTATATGATTTTTGTTACAGAGAATTATATTAGAAGTATTTTGTATTCTTTTTCACATTCTGTTCTTTTTTCTTCTTAATGCATATAGAATTGTTATATGCTATTTTCTTATCTAACCCTGGTCCTGGGTTCAGTGTCCTCAGTAAAGGCAATAAAAGTCTGAAGTTCCGAACTCTTGGGCACCCCTACCATTACTGTGGAGGACAGACTTTATGGTGCCTCCAATGGTCCCTACCTCTTGTATTTATCCTTTGTATAGTATCTTCCTCTTAAGTGTGGGTGGGATTGCTTCTAACCAATAGAATATGGTAAAGATGATGGGATGTCACTGACATTATTATGTTATGTTACATGGCCAAGGTTTGGCATATCACTCCTCTGATTATATTATGTAGGACTCCGCCTTGCTAACAACCATGCTGTAGAGAGGCACGGTCCTCTTTGCTGGTTTTGAAGAAGCAAGTGTCCATGAATCCTAAAGCTGCAAGGAAATGAATTCTGTCAACAACCAGAGGGAGCTCAGAAGCAAATCCTTTCCCATTTGTTCTGATGAGACTGCAACCCCACCCCACACGTCAATTCCAACCTCACAGATCCCTGAGGAACCCTAATTGTTAAATTAAAAATGCATGTTATCTTAAATCACTACATTTGTGGTAATTAGTTAGCTTGAAATAGAAAACTAATATAATTATACTAAATGGACCTCATCTTAATGTTCTGATCTAAAATTATCTATATGAAATTTCTTTTGGAGGGTGTTAACACAACTTCATAGCCTATCAGATTTTTTTTTTTTTTTTTGGATGGGGAGCAGGAAAGTATGTACCTGAAATCTTAATAGTCCAAGAAATAGTCACTGACTAACCTTTTATTATATGCCTAGGGCAATATGTATGAATAAGATATGTTTCTAGTTTTCAAGGAGATTACAGTGTAGTGGAGAAGAAAAACACAGAAACAAGATTATTGCAACATACAGGGACTGTTATCAAAGAGTATAGAAAATAGGGCAGGGAAGGGTAATACAGGTACAAATGGCTTTCTTGATGAGATAGTTCTCAGATGGGAATTGCCATTCAGAGGAAGAAAGGACACAAGACTTGTTGAGCTTCTATGCAGTAAGAAATTAATTAATAGTAATTATAAAAACAACAACTAAATGGTTAATATTTATATGTCCTTTGCTAGGTACCAGGTATTATTCTAAATGCATTATTTAACTAACTCTTTTTTTTTTTTAAAGATTTTATTTATCTGACAGAGAGAGACAGAACACAAGCAGGGTGAGTGGGAGAGGGAGAAGCAGGCCTCCCACTGAGCAGGGAGCCCGATGCGGGGCTCGATCCCAGGACCCTGGAACCATGACCTGAGCCGAAGGCAGACGCTTAATGACTGAGCCACTCAGGAGCCCCTATTTAACTAACTCTTAACACAATAATCTAATATAGATATTAACCTCGTTTTACAGAAGAGAATTATTGAGAGTTTAAAGAACATCTGATTAGTGACAAGGATAGGATTTATTCCTCTGATTTCCCCCC
Organism: Mirounga leonina; assembly: GCF_011800145.1. Lineage (NCBI taxonomy): Eukaryota > Metazoa > Chordata > Mammalia > Carnivora > Phocidae > Mirounga > Mirounga leonina. Next base: position 42,834,191 of record NW_023270268.1, read on the forward strand.
AGACTTCTGAACCTATGCTTTTCCCACTATAATATAACTCTTTGGGTAAGGAGTCTTCTGACCTGCCTCTCCTGTCCCCTACTAAATTGCATGCTCCCCAAATTATCTTTGATTCCACTGGTTTCCTGATCATACATGTTTAAAACACCAAATATGCTGTAGGACAATTATTGTATAACTCATTTGTCACCTTGAATAGAATGTAAATGGTTTGATAGCTAGAATTGTCTAAATCATCTTTTACTCTACTGTTTCTATCACAAACCCTGAAATAATAGTGATTAATAATGGCAAATGGATGATGGATGTTTAGGGTCTTTATAAGCAAAAGAATGTTCATTTTATTTATTATGGCTCATGAGGGTGATTTCTAAGAAAGAAAATCTCCTATTTCTGGGTTTGACTCATTCTTACTTATAATCATTTTTAGTTACACATTTAGTAACACAAACAAGCAGATGAGCAAATAAGTGAAAGATGGGTGGATAGATAAGTAGATAGATATAGAAATAGATAAATAACAATGCCTAAAAAACAAAAAAGGATGCTTCAGGGGAATGTACAATGATGGCCAGCATTACTTAACATTTGCTCCATAAGTTTGCTTACGCTAAACTCTTGACATGTTTTGTTTTGTTTTGTTTTTTAATTTAGCCTCAATAGCAACCATATGAGGGAGGTACTAATCCTATTAGGTGAGAAAAATGAAGATTTCAGAGGTTCACAGCTTATCTTCAAGGAGCATGTGACTGAGATTGATTGCAAGCAAGGCAGTCAGCCTAATGTTCGTGTCTGTGCCCTTAATCACTCCACATACTGCCTCCTACTTAGTTCTGTAGTTTGCCTTCCTGTTTTTTGTTTCTATCATGTTATGAGTTCATTCCATTCTTAGTAGGAGTATTTTGAGCCCTTTTCTGGACCAGGGCTCTGAGGTTCAAAAAGAAAATAGGCCTCTCTGAGTGTAGTTGAATGGTGGCCTTCCAAAAGTATGTGCACATCTCAACCCCAGGAAACTGTGACTGTGACCTTATTGGATAAAGCGTCTTTGTAGATGCAATAAAATGAGAGTCTGAGATGAGATGATCCTAGGTTACCTGGAGGGGCCCTAAATCCAATGACCAGTGTGCTTCTGAAAGACAGGAGAAAAGACAGTCATATAGAGGAGAAGTTCATACAAAGACATGGACTGGATGATTCTGGATGATTTAATTCTAGCACCTACTGCCTATATAGCCATAAAAAATTTTACTAGTTTCTTTGAACCTTCCCCTCCACCTCATTTTCAAAATAGGAACATGCACCCTGCAAGCTTTTGTGAGCGTTAGAAATAATGTATCCAAGACTGAAACTCAAAAAATGGCCCTTCTTAACAAAACAAGCACAGTAGTAGTAGAAAATATACATGAATATTATGCTTGTGTCTAACAACATTCTAATTATCCAACTCAGAAATCCAATAACATAGGCTTACATAAATATTTATTAATGACTCTTAAGAATAACAATGAGAATTGATAAACCCCTGGCCAGACTTATCAAAAAGAAAAGAGAAATGACCCAAATCAACAAAATCATGAATGAAAGAGGAGAGATCACAATCAACACCAAAGAAATACAAACAATCATAAGAACATATTATGAGCAACTCTATGCCAGCAAATTAGATAACCTGGAAGAAATGGAGGCATTCCTAGAGATGTATCAACTACCAAAACTGAACCGGGAAGAAATAGAAAACCTGAACAGACCTATAACCACTAAGGAAATTGAAGCAGTCATCAAAAATCTCCCAAAAAACAAAAGCCCAGGGCCAGATGGCTTCCCAGGGGAATTCTACCAAACATTTCAAGAAGAATTAATACCTATTCTTCTGAAACTGTTCCAAAAAATAGAAATGGAAGGAGAACTTGCAAACTCGTTTTATGAGGCCACTATTACCTTGATCCCAAAACCACACAAAGACCCCATCAAAAAGGAGAATTACAGACCAATACCCTTGATGAACATGGATGCAAAAATTCTCACCAAAATACTAGCCAATAGGATCCAACAGTACATTAAAAGGATTATTTACCACGACCAAGTGGGATTTATCCCTGGGCTGCAAGGTTGGTTCAACATCTGCAAATCAATCAACGTGATACAATACATTAACAAAAGAAAGAACAAGAATCATATGATCCTCTCAATAGATGCAGAAAAAGCATTTGACAAAGTACAGCATCCTTTCTTGATCAAAACTCTTCAGAGTATAGGCATAGAGGGTACATACCTCAAGATCATAAAAGCCATCTATGAAAAACCTACAGCAAATATCATTCGCAATGGGGAAAAACTGAGAGCTTTCCCCCTAAGGTCAGGAACAAGGCAAGGATGTCCACTCTTACCACTGCTACTCAACATAGTATTAGAAGTCCTAGCCACAGCAATCAGACAACAAAAATAAATCAAAGGCATCCAAATTGGCAAACACAAAGTCAAACTCTCACTGTTTGCAGATGATATGATACTTTATGTGGAAAACCCCAAAGACTCCACCCCAAAACTGCCAGAACTCATACAGGAATTCAGTAAAGTGGCAGGATATAAAATCAATGCACAGAAATCAGTGGCATTCCTATACATCAACAACAAGACAGAAAAACAAGAAATTAAGGAGTCGATCCCATTTACAATTGCACACAAAACCATAAGATACCTAGGAATAAATCTAACCAAAGAGACAAAGGATCTGTACTCAGAAAACCATAAAATACTCATGAAAGAAATTGAGGAAGACACAAAGAAATGGAAAAATGTTCCATGCTCATGGATTGGAAGAACAAATATTGTGAAGATGTCAATGCTACCTAGAGCAGTCTACAGATTCAGTGCAATCCCCATCAAAATACCATCTACTTTTTTCAAAGAAATGTAACAAATAATCCTAAAATTTGTATGGAACCAGAAAAGACCCCGAATAGCCACAGGAATGTTGAAAAAGAAAAGCAAAGCTGGCGGCATCACAATTCCAGACTTCCAGCTCTATTACAAAGCTGTCATCATCAAGACAGTATGGTACTGGCACAAAAACAGACACATAGATCAATGGAACAGAATAGAGAGCCCAGAAATGGACTCTCAACTCTCTGGTCAACTAATCTTCAACAAAGCAGGAAAGAATGTCCAATGGAAAAAAGACAGTCTCTTCAACAAATGGTGTTGGGAAAATTGGACAGCCACATGCAGAAGAATGAAACTGGACCATTTCCTTACACCACACACAAAAATAGACTCCAAATGGTTGAAAGACCTAAATGTGAGACAGGAGTCCATCAAAATCCTAGAGAAGAACAGAAGCATCAAGCTCTTCGACCTCAGCCGCAGCAACTTCTTCCTAGAAACATCGCCAAAGGCAAGGGAAGCAAGGGCAAAAATGAACTATTGGGACTTCATCAAGATAAAAAGCTTTTGCACAGCAAAAGAAACAGTCAACAAAACCAAAAGACAACCAACAGAATGGGAGAAGATATTTGCAAATGACATATCAGATAAAGGGCTAGTATCCAAAATCTATAAAGAACTTATCAAACTCAACACCCAAAGAACAAAGAATCCAATCAAGAAATGGGCAGAAGACATGAACAGACATTTTTCCAAAGAAGACATCCAAATGGCCAACAGACACATGAAAAAGTGTTCAACATCACTCGGCATCAGGGAAATCCACATCAAAACCTCAATGAGATACCACCTCACACCAGTCAGAATGGCTAAAATTAACAAGTCAGGAAATGACAGATGTTGGCGGGGATGCAGAGAAAGGGGAACCCTCCTACACTGTTGGTGGGAATGCAAGCTGGTGCAGCCACTCTGGAAAACAGTATGGAGGTTCCTCAAAAAGTCGAAAATAGAGCTACCATACAACCCAGCAATTGCACCCCAATGTTTATAGCAGCAATGTCCACAATAGCCAAACTGTGGAAAGAGCCAAGATGTCCATTGACAGATGAATGGATAAAGAAGCTGTGGTATATAAATATACAATAGAATATTATGCAGCCAGCAAAAGGAATGAGATCTTGCCATTTGCAATGATGTGGGTGGAACTGGAGGTTGTTTTGCTGAGCGAAATAAGTCAATCAGAGAAAGACATGTATCATATGACCTGACTGATATGAGGAATTCTTAATCTCAGGCAACAAACAGGGTTGCTGGAGTGGGGGGGTGGGGTGGGAGGGATAGGGTGGCTGCGTGATAGACATCAGAGAGGGTATGTGCTATGGTGAGCACTGTGAATTGTGTAAGACTGTTGAATCACAGATCTGTACCTCTGAAACAAATAATGCAATATATGTTAAGAAAAAAAAAAAGAAGAAGATAGCAGGAGGGGAAGAATGAAGGGGGGGAATTGGAGGGGGAGACGAACCATGAGAGACGATGGACTCTGAAAAACAAACTGAGGGTTCTGGGGGTGGGGGTGGGAGGATGGGTTAGCCTGGTGATGGGTATTAAAGAGGGCATGTTCTGCATGGAGCACTGGGTGTTATACGCAAACAATGAATCACGGAACACTACATCAAAAACTAATGATGTCATGTATGGTGATTAACATAATAAAATTCTCAAAAAAAAAAAGAATAACAATGAGATTCTTTCTAAATCAGCCACTATTATAGAGAAAAGAAACTTCTGTCTCAAACTTAGCTTCTAAATCATAAATGCCATTGGATTTTGTTTCCAGAATTTTGATACTAATTGTTGGTACAACACATCACATTTCAGCTACTGTGGAGATAGTGTCAACATTAAGTTGATGATTTTGTTCAAAATCCTCTTAATGATAGCCCTCATTTTAAGGCTGTGATGAAGAAATCAGTGATGTCTGATTTAGGAAGTCCTTTCCAAAGTCTACTCCCTATCTTGTAAAACCCAATTTACAAAACTCAATTGGTCCTTTTGATCACTTTCACTAATCCAGTTTAAGAGCTTAAAGTCCCCCCAAGCGGCCCTAATTAATGGCTAATACGAATGCACAAGCACACACTTGGACTGTATCTGGAAGTTAACAAATGCATCTGTATCTTGGGATTTGATCATGACCTTCCTTCTGTGGACAGCTGATTGAGACAATGCATTTGGTAGCTGTTTATATAAACTTCGAAAAAACCTTGTAGGTATATTGATTGATCTCACTGACTCCTATCCTTTCATTTTTATTTTACTGATTCCTCTTCTTCGGAATATTCTGTGTGGGGGTGAGAAAAAACCCACTATAAGAGTATAATAAAGACAAAAGTATCAATCAACACCACATCAATTCCTAAAGTATAGTCATTTTATATTTTTAGAGAAGCTAATTAGCCTATTGAAGACCAGGTATTTTCATAGGGAATGTTTCCCAAATAAAGTTTCTTCCCAAGGTCTTTTAAATCGATAATACATTTTTTGCCTATTGTTAAGTCATTGAGGGACAAATAAAAGCTTTCTCTTTTCTAACTTGTCTATTGCTTCTTCTGGATTCATTCCAGTGGTTGTATCATATTCCATTCATTAGAGTACATCCTACCAAAAGCACCAGTTGGAACACTGTTTCACTCCAATTTTGCCAAATGATTTGGTAAAAGAACGATGGATTAATCACAAAAACCTAGATAATCTGTAATAAGAATGTGAATGTTTCAATAGAAATGGTAAATTTAAAAGAAGGATAAAAACACCTTAATAATAATGTCTATCTATTGATATTTATAATCCAATAGCCATTCTCCTTGAGGACTTAAGGGCCATGATGTCCAACAGGGAGTCACTAGCCACATGTGGCTATTTATATTTAAATTAAATAAAAGTAATAATATTTAAAATACAGTTCCTTGGGGGCACTTGAGTGGAGCAGTCGGTTGAACATGTGACTCTTGGTTTTGATTCAGGCTTTGATCTCAGGGTCCTGGGATTGAGCTCCTTGCTCAGCGTGGAGTCTGTTTGAGATTTTCTCCCCCTCTCCCTCTGCCCCTTCTGCTTGTGCACTTGCTCGCTCTCTCTCCCTGTCTTTCTCTCTCTTTCAAATAAATAAACCTTAAAAAAAATACAGTTCCTTGGCTGCACTAGTCACATTTCAAGTGCTCAGTAGCCACACGTGGCTAATGGCTTTCACATTGGGCATTGTAAATATCGAACATACCTTCATCACAGAAAGTGCTATAGGACAGAGCTACTGTAGAGGGGAAATGGTGCCCTCTTCCATTGCCTGTTTCTGTTTATGTTAGAAAATAAGAAGTAGCAACATTGTCCATCTAAGATTAAATTACTTCAACTTCTCTTTGCTGGTTAGAGTCCATCTCTTTCAAATGTACTTTTCAGATTGCACACTGCAGAAATGACCCCTGAAATGATAGCTTCAATGGTCTTATAGAAATTATAATTGTTTCCTGTGTAAAATAATATGTGACTATTCACAGTGATTAAAACATCCTCAACAAATTTATATAGAAATAACCCCTAGCTCAGTCAGTTAAATGTCTGACTTCGGTTCAGGTCATGATCTTGGGGTCCTGGGATCAAGCCCTGCATTGGGCTCCCTGCTCAGCGGGGTGTCTGCTTGTCCCTCTCCCATTCCTTCTGCCCCTCCCCTGCTCATGCCCTCTCTCTCTCTCGTTCTCAAATAAATAAAAGCTTAGAAAAAAAAGAATATATAGAAATAATAACTGTATATCCCCCTTGTATCATGCTTTTACATATTTACAAATGTATACATTTTTTTTTTGACACTGTCTTTGATCAGTTTGAAATGAAAGAGCCAAGAGGCTCTCTTTCCAGGAAACACATACACACACACACACACACACACACACAACAAAACATCTTTTGTCTTTTACCCATTGTCACCAAAAATAAATAAATGATACAAATAGTTCTTTTACTGGTTTTAAAAGTAGAGCCAGAAATTATGTGAAGTTGGGACTCTTGAATTATTCATACATTCTGATTGAATGGGATCATTATCTCTGGCCTTACGAGCTAATAAATACTGTCTAATGCCTGGATACTGTTTTGATGTAATAGTGTCAGGAAAGAGAAATAACAACTGACTTCTTTGCAAGCTAGGGCCTAAATTAGGGAGGAGCTCCCTGATGAGTTCGTAGCAAGGAGTGTATGCGTGTATGTATGTGTGTGCGAGTGTGCATGCACCCACACCTGTGACTGTGGGTGACTGTGCACAGATATGAAATACCTTAGATGACTGTGTTAGTCAGGCTTCTTCAGTCTTTCCGAAGGCATTTATTTTATTTTATTCTATTTTATTATTTTATTTTATTTTATTATTTTTTTTTTAGGATTTTATTTATTTATTTGAGAGAGAGAGAGCACGTGCCCTAGGGTGGGGGGGGTAGGGGGAGGGCATGTGAGGTGCAGAGGGACAGAGAATCTTCAAGCAGACTCCCTGCTGACCGTGAAGCCTGACGCTGGGGCTCGATACCACAACCCTGAGATCATGATCTGAGCCAAAACCAAGAGTTGGACGCTCAGCTAACTGTGCCACCCAGGTGCCGCTCCGAAGGCATTTTAAATTAGACTTGCAACTACAGAGCTGCAGAACAGCTCGGCTGTCTGGTCTTGCTGCTATTTTTCTCTCCTTTCTCCATTCTCATCTCTTATGTAGTAGGTACGAGTATTTTAGAAAATGCAGATTGAGGCCCAGTAAATGACTATGCTATCTAATCGTTTGCCAGTGAACAGTCAAATAATCTTAAATTATAGACCAGTGGGTTTTTTCCCCCAGATTGATTTCAATGAGTGAATTTGCTTGAGTTTAATATCACCATAAACCGGAGGAGTGTAGGAAGCCTGAATTAAGGTTGTGCTCTTAAAAGCAATCACAGAAAGATGTGCATTTCTAGAAGGTTTGAAAGCATGGAGATAAATACAGTTGACAGTTGGTTTCAGAGAAAGTAAAATTAGAGGCGGACTATGTTACAATATATCTTTATAGGCTAATAGTTACAGAGATGTAGCAGAATCTGTTAGACATCAAAGAAGAATATCATTATTGACTATGCTGATTTGTTTAACAAAATACATGCTGCCTTTTCTTTCTTTAGAACACCACTTTTTTTCTTTTTTCAAGCGATGTGGAGTCTATTAAGAGTATAAGAACATCCAACAAAGAGCCTGTTAACGATTCAGTAGTTTGCAAAATTCACACAAGACCAAAAGTCTTTCCTCTGAGACAGCTGGCTGGGTCTTACACAGAATGCGTAGGTTTTCCAGAATGCTTTTCCCAACGTTTAACACAAGCTAGTAAGTCATACAATTTAATTAAGTTTTTAACAGGAATTAAAGTGTGTGAAACGCCTACTGGAATGGGTGTGAACACTATTTCTAAAACGCTGCCCTAGCAGGGCTGTCTGCCTCTTTCTACTATAGGAAGCAATGGAGCATAAGTGAGTTGTTGTTGTTTTTAAGTAAACACTCTTTATTAGCCAGTATAGCTAATCCTTACCTGTGATTGTATTGTACTTTTTCTATAAAATGGCCAGAAAATTTTATTTTTAGATTGAAGAAACATTTGAACTTGGAGCACTAAGAAAAATGTCAGAGGTGGGTAAACTATAGTGTTCTTTTTGTGACTATTAATATTTGGACCTTTGTCTTTCCGAAATAGGAAGTGCTCCTCCAAAGGGAGAGAACAAGGCGTTTCATGCCTTTGCCTCCTGGAAGACACAAACTGCCAATTTTTCTCCAGTGTTTTCCACCTGTCAGCGTGCTAGGTGCAGACCTGACAGTCCACCCATGCTGTAATTCCGCAAGGCCGGCATGGCTGGCAGGACATTCACAGAGCGCTGTCCCCAAACAGGGCCTTTGGCACTCAGCTTCCCCTGTTCACTTGCACTGTGACAGGCTGCACACAAGACAGATATGTGGATCAAAGGCAGCGCCTGTGGATACACCCAGCAGGATCTGAAGAGCATTACTAGTGTTCTCAATAATTTGCTATTAGTATTGCAGAAAAAGTGAGGAGTGCACTATTGAGTGATAAAAACATGTCTTCATAAGGAAAATATACACAATATATATTTTGGATGTTGGATTCAAAAGGGTCGCAAAGAACTGCAGAAGAGCATGCTAGAAAGAAAGCAACAGTGCGAGCTGGGAAACTTTCAGATCCCTTCATACAGAGAGTTTTGCTCAACTGTGAAAATGTGATGGATGGAAAATGAAAAAATTAGGTTCAGAGAAAGACAAGAAATGAGGTAGTTCTACCCTGACTCCTGTCACGGTCTCATGTAATTTCGCATTATTATTTGTTTTTCTCTTACAATGTGGAAATGTGATGGACTCTTTAGAATTAGAGTTCCGACTTTATGTAGAATTTTTTTACTTTATGTTTTTATTTTAATTCTAGTTAGTTAACATACAGTGTTCTATTATACAGTCTTTGTGTAGAATTTTTCTGTCATGAGACCCTGGAGCAGTCACTGTCTTAGAGTTCAGTCAGCATTGCCCCTGCCTCCACATCTGTGACTCCAAGCCTCTGCCAGTCAGCCCTCTGCTGGGTTCTCAGAAACAATTACGGAAAGGGACGTGCCTGCATATTTAAAGTGTGTACATTTATAATCCAATATTAAATTTACACAGGCATATATGAACTGAGAGCCACGCTCAAACTCAGTGATATATGGGCTTGCCCCACGTCAAGGGGGAGATATGGCGTCTTACTCTTTGGTATTTTACCCTCCATCTTTGGACTCTGTAATACACTCCATTTGTTGCCATTTACAGAACCCATATTTCCAAGTTTATTACTTAATATTCCCTCAACCAAACACTCCACTTTCTCTCCCAGCAGGACCCATACCGCATCAAGGCATGCCTTCCTTCAATTGTCTGATACCATTTGTGGGCACATAAAGGCCTAACTCTAAAGAATGAGAGAAGAAACAGGGTTTTCAATAGCATCACTAATTTTTCTCTCACTCTCTTTGGCCTCCTGCTTTCCAACAGCCTAATTTTCCTTGTTGATCATTAATTTGATTTCAAAGAGGAATTAATTAAAATAATTTTGGTATTAGCATATAATAGCATATAATAGACAGAAGGCAACCAAGAAAAATGATGCCATAGATGAATATCAACGCAAATTAGAAAACAGTATGCACAATTTAAACTTACCTTTTAGTTGAAGTATATGTACACCTGTTTATAGAACAGCATAAAAGGACATAAATGAACATAACAAATATATATATGTATATACATATGTCTGAGAAATGGATCACGGTTGGTTTTTTAGTCCAACCTTTTGTTTGCCTATATTGCTAATTTTCCTACAGTGAGTAAGAATTGTTTTTGTAATATTATCAAAATTATTTTTTTAATGTGTAAAAATGTGCCAAACTTTTTTTACTATACCTGTATAATACAAACCCATAGCCAGCATCTCACATTTCACTTGTGAGAGAAAATTCATTTGTCAGTATTGGTTTGAAGATATAAATAAGCCACTTGCGGTACTGGTAAATACATGGAACTTCATGGGAAAACCCAGATTCTAGTCTCATCCTTAACTATCTGCATAACCTTGCTAACTTGCACACTTCACACAATGTGTCCTTATGTGTAAATGAGAGGGCTGGAGTAGAGATTGGGAATGTCTCTTCAACTTTGAATCTCTATGATCACTGAATATCACATATAACATTTGAGTTCTCTAAATAAGTAGACCTTAATATTGGAGGGGAATAATACTCTTCACAAGTAATAAGGCCACTAATGTGCATGTATTTAAAATGCTTATTATCATGAATCCCCCCTAAATAATAATATCAAATGCCATTTGAGTACTTATTATGTTTCAGGCACTGTAAAAATTATTTACATGACTTAAGTCCTTAAATCTTCAAAGCAAGCTTATGTAATTATTTTCACCATTTTACTGGTAAAGGTATCCCCCATGAAGTAGGTTAGTAAATGAATATCTATTTTTTTTTCAAGAAGTAAAAATGATACACCATAGTCAAAGTAAACAGGTAGGGATTCATCTTTCCAATAGGTTGATCTTAACACGTTCATTAAAGTCAGAAATTGTAAAGTTTTGCTTTTCTTCATATCCTCATACAATGGTTAGAATATAATTAAATGAAAGTTGGGTGAGAGCCCTCTAGCTCCAAAATTAAATAATTATTTAGGATTGTATTTGGGAAGTGAGGTGTAAAGAAGAATATATGTGGTACGTCCCCAGCTGTGAGAGGAAGCTTGTGGGAAGGCAATTTCATTTCGGCTACCTCAAATCTTTAGTGCCTCCTTTACCAACACTCATTGCCTGGTATCCTGTGCTGTAATTCCTGGAGTGGCCACTAGATGTCAGGCATAAAGTCTACGTGTGGCAATAAAAGAGACCCTTTTATGGCCTGTTTTCAAAGGGAATAATCCCTTGCCATCCTCCTCATTCTGCCTTACGACATGGCACTACAGGGTAGAATGTCACGGGTGGTCCACGAACTATCAAATCTTTAAGTTGGTCAATCTCTTCACAGCAAAGAACAGGTTTATATGCCCCACACATAGTACAGTGTCTGGCTGAAAATGCTCAAGAAATATTTGTGTTTGGTTGTTGTAGGGCTTCTTCATGGATTTTTAGATCAGTTATGGAGGGATTTCCTTCTATCCTCAATTTGCATAATTTCGATGGTCTCATGGGGCTAGCCTGTGGTAAGCATAGAGAGGTACTCTATTAATGGAGACTCATGTTGACCATGTTCATTGTGTATCTACATGCGTAAGAGATCTGAAATAGCCATAGCTATCTTTTCCTTAGTTTCCTCTTTTTGAGGGGAAAGAGTAGCCACATCTTTCCCTACCACATGGTTGTTGAGAAGAGAAGGGCAGTTAGCTGCCTTTGACTTTTCCAAAGAAAAACATAATTCAATATCCTAATGAACAAACTTCTAAAATGGGAGTCTATCTTTCAATTCATGTCAAAATTACAACTCAGATCAGATCGTCTATTTCAAATCAAGACTCAGAGATGAAGAGAAATTCACCAGAATAGGACGTGCCCTCTGGGGCAGAGCCAATAGTAAGTCTTTAGACAGGGCTTGTAATCAGGAAAATGTGAAGTAGGTCTAGGTAAGGCAGGATATTAGCATGTCAGAGATCTGCCACAGATATCTGAGAACCAATTATGAGGCTTGAACCTGGACGACTAGCAGAAGCGAGCTGGTCAGAGAGAAACCAACTAGGCAGTGAGGCTGAGGTCAACAAGAAAGGGATATGTATGCAATCAACAAAGCAATAGTCCAATTTCTAGAACCAAGTACACAGTCATACCAAGATACCAGGTAGAAAAGGTTTGAATGGCTATTGAAACATCAGATTATTCATCTAACCATGCAAATTCTATTTGGCAAGGAATTAGTTTGATCCACAGCTGGGACAGGTGTAAATCCATAGCAAGTGGCCTACAAGTGTGCATATTGGAGAAAAGGGGAGTAGGGTATACTTAAAACTTACCTGGAACCCTCTCACTTGCTAGACGTGATGGTGAGTTCAATAACAGCAGAAAACATGACTCCTGAATTTAAGTAAAGGCAACTGGGTAGATAAAATGTTTAAAAATATCTTACCCTAGTCTAAAATTATAACAGCTCCTTTTAAATGAAATAGCTTGTGCTTCTAATTTCTGAGGACTCACACAATGATATGGTCAGAAGGAAATCTACTGAGGGTTAAGCTTTTGTACATGATGTTATTGTAGCTCTAATACTTTCAGGTATCCTCACAAGGGGTATTGTACTCATTTGAGCATTATGGAGAGGGAGACACGATCTTCTGTAAATTAAAATGGGCTCTAGCCTGCAAAACTAGAGCCACATAATCTTTTTTCCATTATTTCCTATTGAGAGGCTAACTAATCTATTAAAATGAGACAGAGAGTTTATCACTTACTAGATGTGTGATTACTGGGATTTATCTTTCAGAGACCCCGTTTTATCAACTGTAAAATGGGACTAATTGTACCTAACATGAAGGATGCTTGTGAGGGTTAGAAGCTTCTCTGGCACATAGGGAGCACTCAAATAATTACTATTACTATACCAGGGGGTCATTGCTATTACCCCACTGAGTTCACATACATCTAACCAGTGGTATCCAAGTGGTATACCAATGTTTATTGCTAAATAGAGGGATTATATTACAGGATTTTAAAAGACCCCAAGTTCCCTCTAATAAACTTTGCTTAGGATGGGTTGTCGAAGATACCACAGAAAGTTCAGGGGCATTTTTAAAACCGGCTGGCACTCCATCTTCCCACAGGACAGTATCAACTCCCTAAAATGAACCATTCAAAACCCACCAAGGGAAAATGTAGATCTAGCAGGTTTTCGAGCACAGTGCGAGTCAGAAGTCCAGAACTGGTCCGGACACCACAGGCTGAAATTGAAGAAAATCATCTTGTGCCCATGGGATGCCTCTTTGCCTTAAGACTACTTATATTGAACTCAACAAATCTACCAGTTGCTGAGCAATTATGCATGTAAAGTAGATGGAAAACACCTCAAAATGAACAGTGCTGACTCTGCAGGATTCTGAAAGCCATCCTAGAATATGAATCAGGCTAAAATCCAAACAGTTACTCCATGTGCTTATAACCATAGTGACATGGAGTTGATCCCTGATTTCTGTTTTGGGCCTTAGTCAGTATACGTAGAGAAAGCCAGGATGTTTCACCCTTCCCTGTTCTGTTTCCTACATTATAAGGAAAGGATAGTTCAGAAGGATAAAATTTGTGAGACCAGGTTTCTCAATACATTATTGTAAAAGTCAATTAATGTGTAACTCGTTTGATCATTTATATAACATAATCTTTAAGAAACTTGTAGATGTTACTTAGGGAAACTCAACATAACTCAAAGTTAATTAAACACTGAGAATGGTGTTATTTTATACCATCACACCATTATCCCCAACACAACAAAACACACACACACACACACACACACACCTTTCACCTTTCAGCTCCCACACAGGCACATCACATGCCTTTCAGCAAGCCCAAAATCATTTTTAATACTTGGCCAAGTGGCATTGTTAGCATTCAACTGGGAAAAAATGGTTGACATAAAATATCTAAAATTTAAAACTTATCACTCATGTGGAAAATGAAATCTAAGAAGACATTTTGCTGAAAGATTCCATAGGCAGGTGACTTTACACTTTTATTCATCACTAGGTAACTATTTCAACCCCTTCAGCTACTATTTCTAAATTTTCTCACTCTCTTCAGGTTGCCAACCACGGCTCCTGATCTTTTGTGCTTCTAAAGGACCTAAACTTTTCTCATTACTAAAGTCACCCAAAGTAATCTCTTCAACTGTCCTCTTCTTGACCTTGAAACATCTCTACAGCCACATTGTCTATGAGACTGGAGCAATCCTTCCCCATTCAAAAGCTAACCCTACTAACACACCCTAGGATGAATCTAGATGATTCTATCTTGTTCTCTCTGGCTTTCTCTCATCAGCTTTCCCTCATAGACTAGATAACTGACAGAGTTATCTACACCATGGTGTGGCTAAGGGTGGAGTTTGGACAACTTGACTCCTGAAACATTCTCATCTCTACCCCCATTTAAATATGTTCTTCCTCCCATATTCCTTTTCTCAGTTTGTGGCACCGCCATATCCACCAATTTCTCAGGGAGAAGCTCAAAGTCTCCAAATATCTGAGTTATGTGCTACTTACTGCATACCAGATACTTTTCCGAACATTTTACATGTATTTGCTCATTTAATCCTTCCAATAATGCTATTTGAGTAGGTACCGTTAATACGTCAATTAGATAGATGAGAAAGAATGAGGCACAGAAATTCCATAACTGTTCCAAGGCCAGGCATAGGCCAAAAGTCTCTCTGACTCCAGAGGCGTTGCTTGTACCTGCTGCAGACACACCTGGCGCATGACCCCTGCCCCTGCTCCCCACTCAAACCAGCTATGATCTCCAGTTTGTTCTACCTCCATACATTTGTCTTTCCATCTCCATCCCCACGGGTTTAGAGCAGTACTTCACTTCTAACCGCCTTCTAACTCATTTCTCTGCCTCTAGTTTTTCAGTTTCTTTTCCTTCTGGTCCATTTCCAAAAAACACAGCTCTGATTATTTCCTTATGCCTCTCGATAATATCCAAGAATGTCCCCTTTGCTTCTGAATTAAATATACCTCCTCAGCCTGACATTCAATGTTCTTAGCATTACTACCTCTGGATGTCTTTTTTGGGGCTTATCTCCCAAACTAGAGTATTCACTTTTTTTTTTTTGAGTATTCACTTTTTCCATGAGTTTTCAATTATATGCTCTATTTTCTCTTTAGCACTGGCCCCATATCAATGGTGCAAAATATACTATACTTCCAAACTGGCCATAATACATTGTGCTCCTCAGTTGCAGCATATACTGTGCTTCCCCTAATCCAAAACCTAGTAGTAGATGGAGATTTAAACTGGCTTCAGACAGAATTCCAGGAGGCCGTGCAGATGACTAATTTTCCTTTCCTTTGCCTCTAGCACTTCAAATTCAGAACACTGCTGACCAAGGCGGAGTCCAGGCAGACCAGTAAGTGTGTGTCTTGCCCGTGGTCCTATCAGCCCCTGAGTCCAGGGGGCAGATCTGAGAGCCATTCTGATCTCCCCTGCCTTCTCTGATTCAGCACTTGCACCATCCAGTTTAACCCTCAATTCTCCTATCATCTCTTCTTTATTACGCTCCCCAACCCCTACACCCTTCTCACTTCCTCTGATATGAATCTCTTTGGACTCCTAAGGTGCTACTCAAATGGAGAGCAAAATTTCCCCTTGTCTCGCACTGGGCAAATAGCCAGCAGGGAATCCTGGCTTGACTCTGCTTTCTCTTAGTTTCCATCAGTTCCCTCTTCCTCAACCCTCTTCCCTTTGCTCTCAGCGCACCACCCAGAGAGGTGGTCCAGGCCAACAGTACACTAGGGATTAATGATGCCAACTCTGCATATAACCTTGAACATGAATGTCCCTTTACCCACCTCAGCTAGGTAGACCTGGTGATACTCTGTTTCTATTTCAAGGCCTATCTTATTTACCATCTTTCTGGGAAAACCCTCAGTTCAGGCCATTTAATAAATCCCAATTTTTTAAGGCATTTAACTGTGTCCTAGATGCTACACTGCATACTTTAGGTGTGTTGTACATTTAATCTTTACAGGGAGAGGTCATCATTATTGAGCCTGCATTTTTAGATATGGAAATTTGGTTCTAAGGAGTTACGTGGTATGATCAGGGTCATACTGAGTTGGGCTCAAACTCAGGTCCATCTGACTTTAACATCCGTAATTTACAGAATATTCTGTTTTATGTGGTTATTTGTGTACTATAGTCTTCTCATACCTTTATTATGGGACTCCATTAAGGCAGGTACCTTACCTTTCTCCCTTTTGTATCTACCTACAGCAGCTAATAGAATATCTTTACTATATAGTAGGACCTCAGCAAATATTTATTGAACTGAATAATTGACACTAAGTCATTTGAGACTTAAAAGTAACAGGTCAGTCTCTACACTGACGTGTTTTCAGACTTCATTCTCTCCAAGTACATAAACAAAACAATGTGCATGCTCTCTATCTCTCTCTTTCTGTTTTCAGAGACACCTGGTTTGGAAGTTGGATGTATTTGACAGTTGAAATGAGATGCATTAAGACGGGACTAAAGCTCCCGCATTTTTATGTCACTGATACCCTTTGGCCAACTCAACTGGAGCTCCATGTTTCTTTATTTTTGTAGATCTTTTTACTAGAGCCAATAGAAGATGGGGATAAAATACAGAATAAATAGTCCAAATTCTCTTTGCCTAATTTAGAATTTGTGAAAATCCAGGTGAAGAGAAAAACCAGGATTATAGTTTCTCTTCCTTCCTCTTGGTAGAAGGGAAAAAAATAAGGCAAGGAAAACTAGTTTACCTGAGCAAATAAACAATACAACCACCTTGAGCAGGCATGTTTATCTAGCTATTTAAGAGCACACATTGAATTCAAGTACTTTGGGAGGATCTTTCCAAGTGCAAGTGGCTAGTTAAAAATTTTTTTTTTAAAGATTTTATTTATTTATTTGAGAGAGAGAGGGCAGGAGAGGGGGGGAGGGTCAGAGGGAGAAGCAGACTCCCTGCCGAGCAGGGAGCCCGATGCAGGACTCGATCCTGGGACTCCAGGATCATGACCTGAGCCGAAGGCAGTCGCTTAACCAACTGAGCCACCCAGGCACCCAATGGCTAGTTAAAATTTAAGGCGAGCCTTGGGTTCTTGCGGCTGATACTCTGCTTTTCCAATTAGAAACAATTTTCACCTGCTCATTAAAGTAGGGCGTCTACACGGCTCTTGGATTCAATTTCATTCAATTAAATAAGTATTTATTGAGTGTCTATGTTGTGTCAGACTGAGAACACAGTGTTCAGTGTGTGGTTCAATTACCTATGTACCCTGGACAAAAATAAAACTGTTTCTTCCAAAGATCCTGTAATTCAGATGTTCATACTAATCTCACCTGGATTTCATTGCAACGACTCTAAACGGATGACATTTTTATGTTGGAGGTTTGAGGAGGTGAGGTTAAGGAGCTTGAGCAAACCGGTGACAGAAACAAACGAACTGTTGAGGTTTCTGACAGGGAGAACAGCGCCCCCTTCTTCATTTGCCTTCTGGGCCTCTGTGGAAGTCTTAGCTTGTTAGCACATTGTTTGATTTTACACAAAGACACATCACACCCCAGTGCAGCAGTAAACTAGACCTGAGAATCAATAAAAAACAATCCAAGTGTTAATATGGCATCATGCCAAAATCCACTTATTTCATGATATATTAAATATTGAGCTTAAATTTACCGAGATCCCTGTGAGATGTTACCTCTTAAAGCAAGAGAATTTAATAGGTAGGGCTGTCAGAGAAGCCTTGGGAAAAAGAACCACAAGTGTTCAGTTGCATGTGTATTTCACTGATTTAAAAGGAATACATTTTAGATAGGTCTTCACTATGTGTATCCACATAAACTGGGTCTGTGAGATTAAAATACAAATAAACGTAGCACTGGTTAACCATTTTCCAGGAAAATAACTAATATCAGATAATTCACTGATTCAAAGCTCAGAATGTTGAAAGTCTGCAAAACAGAATCACTTTGTAGAATCACTATTGCTGTCATGTCTCTTCTGAACCATTGTGTGTAATTGCTGTGGAAATGTGAAAACGCCTTTTTTTTTTTTTTTTTTTTTTTTTTACCTCTCGGCTAGCACATGATAACCCATTCAGTCTTTTGCAAGTTTGGTGCAAATGATGCCAGTCAAAGCATCCAACGGGACCCTCAGACATTAGTGTATTAGCCATTATCTGTTACACTTCTGGACCCAAATAACAAATAATATGCCTGGAGGTGCCGTCGTTTGTGACTGCTAGCTTCCCCGCGTGGCATATGCCTGGAGAGTCTCAGATGGGAGGTGATGGCTCACAACTGTGGTGGCGAGATGACTTAGCAGAACCCGTGATGATGTCCTAATGGCCTCCCGCTGGGGGGACAGGAGTAATTGTTTGTCAGGGGCGGGAACACATCTGTAAGAAGGCATCGTCTGCAAACCAAGCAGCCATGTGGAAAGGGGAAGTGAGAAACGAAGGGCTGGGGAGACAACGGTAGAGAAAATGCACAGGTTGAGCTGGATACAGGAGCGGCTGCGGGGCAGGCATGGGGCCAGGGAGGAGCTGGTTGAGTGAGATCGAAGTCCTGTGCTTCGGAAAACAATGCAAACAATTATTTAAAAATGAAACGCCTGCCTGCTAAAGTTACCAGCTTCTTCTGGCAACCTTGAATCATAATGAAGATGCGAGACAGTGAAATGCTGGGGAAGAAATTCAGAGTAGCGAACAGGGAGAAAGCTTGCATAATTGCACATTCTCTAGGAGTGTTTTCAATGCCTGGGCATTCTTTTAACAGGAGTCCTTTCAATGTTATATTTTACATCCAATCGCTTCCTTTGTTCATTGCTTACCCTAGTGATCTAAAACGAACCACTGTTTTTAAAGCCATACTTTTAAAATCAAGGCAAAGCTATTGAATTTACATGCATTAGAAACATCAATGTCATATCATACAATTGAAGGATATTCAGAGCTCTGTTTGTGGCTGCACTAAGCATCCTCCATTTGATCAGAAATAAGCGAGGGCAAGTAAGCTAATTAATGCTGCAAAATGCTAATTCCCTCCACCTTTTATCTTGGGTCTAAATTTTGATTTTATCTAATTTCTGAGGAACTGAAATGCTCATGCCAGTGGAGTCTGTCATTATTAAAATATAAATCAATGCATAAAAGCATATTGGCCTATGGGAAAGACTGTAAAAAAATTTAATGCCCTCCACAAACAGCTGTGCTCCTGACCTAGCAGTTTTTTTGTTTGCTTTCCTGACAGCCTACCAGATTGTATCTATTTTAGTACTTCTAGCACATCTGAAGAGGTTTCAACAACATAGGCTTTAAAATATGAAATTATATATCAAAGTTGTTACCTTTAAAATAAAATAAATATTAGGCAAATAAATTTTCCTCTCACCTCACCTCTACAAATACAATCTGCTGTTAAATATCAGATTAAGCACAACTGGATGATGAGGTTTTTAGTATAATGGTTTAGAATAGTGATAAGGGATTTTTTAAAACTTAAGCGTGGGAGGCCCATGAAACTTGAAAGGTACGATGTATGTGAAAGTCTATGCAAAAACTGCCTCTTATTTCTGTTACTTAGAAGGCTTTCGACCGTCAACAGGCATTTTCAGCCAGAGGTCTCAGTTGTGACCAGGATGGGGCTGACGTGCAGGTGAATTACATTAGGGGAAGAAAATGCAGGAAGGTGAAGGGAAGGAGGAAAGAGATCCATGCTCCTGTTATTCAAGAAAGCATCCTAGGGACACCTGGGTGGCTCAGTTGCTTGGGTGTCTGCCTTCAGCTTGGGTCATGAGGCCCTGGGATCGAGCCCAGCATTGGGCTCCCTGCTCAGCGGGGAGCCTGCTTCTCCCTCTGCTTTTGCCCCTCCCCTTGCTGGTGCGCACCCGCGCTCTCTCTCTCTCTTTCAAATAAATAAATAAATAAATAAAAATCTTTTTAAAAAAGCATTCTAAGATTTAGGGTGACCAGTGAGGGTTTTCTCAGGCTGTGGAGACTTTAGTGCTAAACTGAGGAAGTTCCAGGCAAGTTGGTACAAACAGGTCACCCTACTAACTGTAATTGCTGCTTGCTAGTCTAATACATGTAGGTTTCTTCACAGTATCACTAGTCTATGTATTTCTATCTATTGATCCCATTAGAACTCATTCAATATCCATGCCCCAAGTTTCAAGATAACTTCTACTGTTTTTTTTTTTTTTTTTCTATGTTAAAACCATGAGGAAGAATAATTCTTTTGTAATCCTTCATGGCCATGTTGTTTTGCATGTAGTTGTGGTCTGGACACCCAAGGACAAGAGAGATTTGTTCTTGCCATGGCAGATCATCACAAGCAAGCTATGACTCTCAAAAACAGGTATGTCTGTGCTCACTCGTAGTACATATATCGTACTACAGATAACTAAGTGATATTTGCTTTATCAGGAATAAGAATCTCAAGACAGATTATATGTTTGAATTTGTAACAACATCACCAAAAAAAGCAATGCTCTCTTCTTTCTATCACCATTTATCAACTTTTCCTTGATTATCATGGATTATAAAATAAAAACGACTCTACAAAAGCAAGAGTGTGATCGGAGTCTCCTGATAAAGGTTTTGCAACATCCCCATTAAATTGCAGCATTACTTCTGTATGGTTAATTTTGATATAGGCATTTGGATTGAATAACTGACATGTTCAGTCACTATGGATGGCTAGGTTTAAACACAAGTCAATGTCTAAACCTGAAGGATGAACCCCATCTGCTCATAGGCGGTATCTACACAGCGTTAGAGGGTCAAATGACTTCAGCATACACACTGGAGACATCGATGTAAGTAAGGACTCATGTAAGGACTTGAAGAATCCCTGAGAATAGAAATAAAACCTAAAGTTCATTCTTGGTAGAAGCACATACACGTGCACACTTAAAAAAAATAGCTTTCAACACACTTTGAAACATCATAAATAGGAAAACATGTAGCCCACTTTTTTACAAGTTCAAAGCATTCCACTAATTCTCTCAGAACTGGCAACAGATGCTTCCTTATAAACTATGTAGTCATCTCTACTTTTGGCTGCTCTTAATCTAGATCAAGATCTTATCTTAGCATTATAATAGTGGCCTAGATGGATCACTTGTGACAGATCCACTAGCTCCAGCTCACATTAGCTGTGAACTTTATTGCCAGATTAATCTCACTAAAATACTGTTTTCATCATGTCCCTCCACAGGCCAATATTTTCAGTGAGTCTACATCACACATGGAATAGAGTCCAGACTCCTCATGCCCACAGTCAACCTGATCCCCAACTACTTTCTTTCTTTTGTCCTTTTTTAAATTAATTTTATTTTATCATGTTAGTCACCATACATTACATCATTAGTTTTTTTTTTTTCTTTTGTCCTTTTAAAGAATTTCCTTCACTGTTAAAGTATATTACCGCATTGCAGAAATTCTGGAAAATAAACGTTTCTTTGATGAATTCTCATAGAATTGATATCTCACTTCTCTGAACAGTACATGCATGGCCCTAAATCAGACCTTAAGTTTTGGGTGTGTATGTTTTTGTCTCTGCCTGTTTTCAGTCATGATCGATAACTAAGTACATAGCAAGTGCTCAAGAACAAATGCTTATATCTTTATCTCCCACTGACCATGTAATTCTTTTACAATCTGGCTGTATTTGGTGGATGTCAGTTGTTTCAAAATTTTATTTTTGTCAAACATGTTGGAAGGAATGTAAATTCTGTATCTGTCAGGTCATCTACAAGCATACAGATAGGTTCTCTGAGAAAACCAATCACCTCCCTGCTTAGCATAAAAGGTTTACCTCTTCTTATAACCCAGGACTTGATACATCAGATGAAGTTAAAAGTTTTGAATAACTGTGAGAATTTCAATGCCTTTGAAGATTGATTTATGTATATCCTCAGGTTATGAGCGATAATACGATCTAATTAGAAATAGGAGCTCTTTTGTGGTTTTGGGCTATAGGAAAATGGTTGAAAAGTAATATTTTTTATCTTAGCCAACCTTTAATCTCATCAAAGCAGAAAAATAAAGTACAAATTAGAGACTTGAAATGAAGTGTAAATAAAGGCCCCATATGTAGCTCAAACAAAATACACACATTCTTTTCAATATCATGATCTAATTTGTCCTCCCAGAAACTTGTTAGTAGAACAAAGATTGTTAGCCCCATTAAAATAAGGAAACTGAGGCTAGGAGGCATTAATCTCTTGCCAAGGATCATAAAGTTTATAAATCATAGAACCAGGAGAATAAAACTAAATGTACATTAACAAATAACTGTATTAAATAAATGAGTTATTTTTCTTTTTAAAGAGTGTCACATGCAAGGAAGAATCTGGAGAGTGGTTCAGTGGATATATCACGTGACCTCCACTCATGCATTAATCAGTTCAACAAATATTTATGTACTATCAGGCACCAGGCACTGTGGTCAATGAACACACTACAGACCTTGCCTTCAAGATGCCTACATTCTAGTGAAATAGACAGGTAAAGAAGACATTACTTGACCCATGAACCAATATTTTCCAAATGACCAATGCAGGTTGTTACAACATCATGCATGGATAAAAGAGCCATTCAAAAGGGCAAGATAAACCAATGTATAGAGAGATGTGTGTTTGTGTACATAAAAAAACAGTACAAGAGACTCCTTGACATGATCTCAGATTCCCCATTGCAACTAACCTTTAAGAAACTGCCACTTGTCCAATTTTCTGAATATCAGAGAATGTCCACAATTATCTGAAAGGACTATTCTCCTTCTAACATCTTATTTTCTTTATATACTTCAACCACAGAACACCTAGATATTATTATCAGTAAGCCAGATATTGGAGAGATATGCAAAAATGTAACAAAAAAAATTAAAAAGGCCATTAAGGTGGAATGTAATCACTGCTCTGAAGCTGAAACACATGCCTATGGGGCTACCTGACCTCGTCTTAGGAAGTCCAGAAGGCTTCTGCATTCTATTCCACAGATATTTACTGAATTCTTACTATGGCCTTGGCACTTAGCTGACAGCAGGTATAAAATGGTGATAAATGAAAATAATTACTTTGTAACTCCCAGTGAACAGCTAACAAATAATGCAAATTCCAGAGTAGGTTTTCCATCTCTCAAGGCTGTGGATGTATAAAGATGTGTTTTATCCTACACTCCTCAGATGACAAGGTCGTAGATGTTTGCCGTCCCCCATCAGGCAGTTCTTCTAGTGTTAATGTCAACCTTTACTTGCAAAGCCGAACACTTAATACTAAAGCCAGAAAATAAGAGGTGATAACAGGTCTGATACAGCCTTACCTCCACTCATTTATTTCAGGAGCCACCATCTCTAATGTTCCTCACCAACAGTTTGGCACCCTTTGTGAGATTCTAGCTGTTCATTATTCTTTTGACCAGTCTCTGCCATAACTGGATCAATGTCATGTTTTCGATGACTAATCCCGAGAAGAAGCTTTCAAGCCCTGGCTTTAAAAATTTCTAAAGACAGCGAAAATGGAAGAGCAGACAGCCTGTCATTCAGCTTAATAGGCGGCCCTACGCTTGGAACATTGGCCTCCCTCCCTCATGGGAGCTTGCTCTCCTGCATTTAGTCTGAGGGCCACACGGCTTGGCAGCCAGAAACCTTGCCCAATACTTCTAGCACCTGCTGAAGCATTTGCTGCACAGTTGCAGGACTGAGTGTTTATTTATACTTGCAAAGGAAATTGCCTGCTCCAGGCTAACCACGGGTACTGTCCATAGGCCCTTGCCAGTTTCCCAGGGAAGACTGGGACCTGCAGGGGCACCAGAGATGCTCCAGTCTCAGTCCGTACCGCAGGTTTATGCTTCCTTGGCAGGTTCTGCAAGTCAGATCTCATCCTCCAGGTGGGCTTTAGCCAGGAAGTTTCCCTTGCCTCCTGTAGCCACCGGAAACTCATGTCCTGATGTGTCATCACCCTGGAGGTATTTACATTCTGAGTGACCCACTCCTTATTTTGGCTTCTGAGGGATCCAGGTGAGGCATTCGGCTAGGACCACTAAGGCTACCTCCCTGGGGTTACCCCCGTGGCTCTTTTCATGTGAATATATTACAGTCAAATTTCATTCTTACATAAGTGAAACATTACCATTTATTAATCATGGCTAATAAGAGTGCCCAAAACCCCAAAGTAATTGCAGGCCAGAGATAGGTGTTGCAAGTGAGAGTAACTTTTAATTTAAAAGATTGGCTACTAATATCCATAACAACTTGAATGAATCTCAAAGGCATTAGGCTGAGTAAAGGAAGTCATTTTCAAAAGGTTGCATACTGTTTGATTCCATTTTCATGCCATTCTCAAAAAGACAAAACTATAGAGAAAGAGAAAAAAAAATCACTGCTTATTAGGGGATGGAGAGGGGAAAGGAGTGACTCTAAATTGATAGGAGAGACTTTTGGGGGTGATGGAACTCTTCTGTATCCTGACTATGGTAGTGGTCACACGAATCTATACATGTGTTAAAATTTCATAGAACTATACACCAAAACAACCATAAAAGCACCAAACAAATGAATGCATGTAAAAATTGGTGAAATTGGAATAAGGTCTGTAGTTTGGTTAATAATGTAGTAATATCAATTTCCTTATTTTGATAATTCTATTATTGTCTAAGATGACATCATTGGGGAAGTTGGATGAAGGGTACACAGAAAATTCTTTGTACTATTTTTGCAACTTCTGTGAAGCCTAAAATTCTTTTTAAAGATATTTTTTAAAGTAGGAATAGTAAGTACATTAGTAAGAGCCTCGATTTCAGTGGATAGATATTTGTGGTCTTATTTTTTTTTTTTAATGAAGATCTGATCAGTACAACTTAATAAAAAGAAGTGACTTCTAAGGACATAGTTAATCTGTGGAATTGCAAAGGATAGTCTTCTATCTTTGCCTGCACTATTTTGGGCGTCGTCTTGGAGACACAGCCATTATGACCTACCTGAGAGTAATATGTACTATTATCATTTCTGCCCAGGGTTTGGGTTTTTCCATTCCCTAGTTGCCTTCCTATACCTGAGTAAGTCAGACTTAAAGATCCCATTGTCTACTAGACACCCACCCCTTAGAGTCAATCTTGTGAAAACATCACCAATTATTATTACTCTGCCACACTATCTTTCGTCCCTGCTTCCTAGTACCACAATTCTACTTTTCTATTGCTTTTCCCTACCTCAGTTGGTAGGGAACAGACATGAGACAGAATCCTATGAGGCATCTTCAACAATTCTTTATTGCCAACCTCCAATTTGAACTAAATCCCTCTGATTATATCTCTTAGATACATACTGAATCTCCCCCTTCATCCCCATGGCCACTTCCTTAAGGCACTTGCTCAACTGTCCTGTTTTAATAGCCTGTGACTAGGATCTTTAATTCTAGTTATGTAACACTCAAATGTATCAGGATGGTCTTCGAATATGCAGATTCGATTCCAGTGTTCAGAACCCTACCACCTACTAATGGCCAGCCTGCCTGATACAGAAGACAGCCCCTCAAAGACCCGTCCCTTACCTACTTTTGTAGTCTAATATCTCATCACTTCTCTTTTGAAATGTATACTTCAAAAACACTCAACTACTTAGCATAACCTAAAGGAAACTTGTAGTTCTCTTTCACAGACTGTTTCCTCGCTCCAAGATCTCTTATCCTCGTCTTCGGGGAGAACCCCTATTTATTTCCCAAACCCTGGCATGGTCACAATTTTCTCTGAAATCCTGCCATAAGAATTAATTATCCCTTCATTACCTTGTATGTATTTCTATTACTAAACATATTCATAATGTTTTATATGTTTATATATTACATATAATTTATATATACGTATACATAATATATAAATAATAATTTATATATATAAATGTATATAATGCATAAATTTTTTTTCTTTTTCTCTCTGTGAACTCTGGATCTAACCATGCCTTTTCAGCTTTGCACTCCTGGTGCCTAGCATACAAAATATAGTAGGTCCCAGTAAGTGGACTACTGAATAAATAAAAGATTAATGAATAAGTCAATGTTAACTTATCTCTTTAAAGCTTTGTATTTAACAGTTCATTTAACAATGAAAGCTGTATATAATAAAGTGCTCAGTATCTAATGCACTCTAACTTAAAGAACTTGTTTATCTGCTGCTTTTATAACTAAACACATAAATAATAAAATAAGCCAGATTGCTTTATAGTTGTTAAACTGGAGCTGTTAAACTCTACAGTTCTTCTCCAGAGAAGAGGAATATTTTCAGCATTTTATGTAGTGGAAGGACTTTACCCAGAAAAAGAAGCTAGCTACCCAATTTGGATGTTCATGGGGTTGCATCCGTTTTGAAGTCACATTTGCCTTCAGCCCATCTCCGTTGCAGAGAAATGAAACACGATGTGCTGATAATGAATCAATAATATGTTGATAATGTGCATGGGGATTAATCAAGAGCACTCATTCTCTTTCAGGACAATTTCAAGCTGCCAGTAATCAGCAGAGACATGCAAGCTGGAGAGCAAGCCAAGCACACACTTGACAGGGGCAATCAAGCTGTACATTTCGATCTCCGCAGTGAAATTCAGAGAGGGCCTTCCAGTCCCCCAAGGCTGGAAATGCACCCAACCTTAGGTTAAATACCAATCCCCTCATTCTCTCTTTGGGTCAACTAGTACACATTCAAATTACTTAACCTTGAGTTGCTTCTTTTGTAATAGAGACACTAACTTACCTTTTCCTTTATACTTGAGTGGAGTATCTAATTGAAATAAAGATTTTCCCCTCCATTTGGACATAAATGCTTAATTCTTGCAGCTGACCATTTTATCACTTCTTGCTTCCTCATTATATATAGAGTAAATATCAACTTCATAGAGTAGAGTAAACCATTACAGTTCTGATTAAAGTGACCCTAACAATCTGGTGTTGATTGCCTCCTTCGGGGAGAATTCATTGATAAATAATAATATGAGAACACAAAAGACGCTGTTTTAGCTGCTCTTCTGAAAAACAATACTTAGAAGTAAGACAATATAAAAACTGATAAAAAAAAAGTTTGCTCCCATTTTTATTTTCCCACTTAAAATTAATTGAAGATACAGCATTCATTCCATTACACATGAAAAATGTAAAACTAGGCAAGTTAAAGGGACTATCCCACTGTCACCAAGTTGGTTATTTCCAGAATGTTAATTAGGTTCAACTACCTATGTTCACAGAACCTATCTGCATCTCCCTGGACTTTACTGACTACTACCCTCCAGACCTAATTCCCTACCTGGACAGACGGTGCTCTCACTCAATACTACGTGTTCCTTTGGCATGAAACTGGATTGTGCAACCTCTGATCCCAGCCAGAAAAGTCTTCCAGTCTTAGTCATTCCTGTCCTACAGTCTAGCAACTAACATCCCTGTTGAATATTTACATCTTTCATACTATCTTGTAGGTCCATGTTTTCACCCATCTCCGCCCTACCCTGTGCCACGAGGAGGCAAGGAATAGGGATTGCACCAATGCCCAACTTTATCTTCTGGATTCTGGTTAGAGTTAGCCAACTGGGAGTATCCACAGGGGATGGGGAAAGGAGAGTAAAGTCATGATATTCATTCTTGCCGTTCTCTCTCTGAGGGTCAACTCCCTCAGTCCAAGGTCACAGCACCTCCTGGGTGCACTCTGTGTAGGTAACACCCACTGTTACAAGCTACACTATCAGGTGTAGTTTCTTGACATCATTCTCAAATCTTTGTAAGAGGTCCCTATATACCTAATTCTCCTCCAACTACCCACTTTCTCGTTTGAACTCAAACCAAAACACAAGAAAGGAAGAAAAAAAGGAGTAGCCTATAAAACATTGGACATATAATATAATGTTTGGTCTCCTCATCTTTATCTCATCTCTATTCCTACTTCATTTTCCCAAATCACATCTAATGGCAATGCAAACTCTAAGCATACAAACTTTATTGTCAAGGCACTGTGCTGTTCTTATTAAGATGTCGTTTAAAAAAATATCACTTAAGCAATAAATGCCTGTGTATTATTCCATATCTTACATTTGCAGAGCACATACAATGGTTTTACTTAGCTCTTTTGTGATAATCCTTATCTCCTAAAATATTAAAAGTGTAGAAATGCTCTTGAGAGAAACATTTGATATGTTACTGCCTAATTGAACATATTCTTATTGAAGATGCTGATATTCTTACTATATGTGTGCAATAATTTGCTAATTAGTTAAAGAACTGATCAATAGCATAGAGTTAGATCAGAATACTGTGAAGGGACATTATCTCCTTCACAACTTTGAAAGTTATATTTCAAAAACCTTTACATAAAAATGAGCTCATGATTGAAGGGTTAAAGTACAATTTTCAAATAAATTAAAAACATGACTCTCATATAAATATAAAATGAACACATATCAAAGATTTAATTAATTAATCAATTAATTAATCAATTAACGAAGGAACAAGTAAGATGGAAAGACCAGTTCAAAGGAGATTTTGAGAAACAGAAACACATAAAGACAAAGAGAGGCTCTCCTTGATCTAATTCTCATCAAGCTCCTCTAAGACCTCTAAGTCTTGACCTTGGGCTTTAGTGTTCTTCCTTGTTGGGCCTGCATCACTCATCTGCAGCAAGAATTTTGCTAAGTCAGTTTAGAAGGAACTGCCACCCTCAATGTTTGATCACCCACACTATCTGATCAAATCCCTTATCTCCCTATCCCTCATAATATCTGATTTCCCTAGCCTGTCCTTAGCAGAAACCCTCCCACCCCCACTAGTTTTGAATACCTCCTTAGTAATTTTCTATCCACCGATGCCCCCACCCTGCTCTTTGGGTGTAAATCCCCTCTTTTCCCTGTACTTAGAATTGAGCCCAATCTCTGTCTCCCCTACAGCAAAATGCCATTGCACTAGTCCTCTGAATAAAATCTTCCTTACTGTTCTTTAACAAGGGTCAGAATGATTTTTTAAAATAATAGTCAGTCAAAGGAATGCTGGAATGGATTTGCTAAGATACAAAACTGTGTAATATCCTATAGAAAAATAAAACTATAACATTTAGCATCATCTTTTCTCCTAGCTAGAAACACACAAGTTGACATGTAAATGGAAAATAGTAAAAAATGATTTGTAAATAGTTAAGTCAATACAGGTGTATTCTCCTTTATAATTAAATTAATTCTCAGACAGATCTGTTAAACAATGACATTGACAAGTCATTCAGTCATCCTCTGCTTTATTTACAAGTTTTGGATGAATTTTCTTAACAAAAGATATTAACACTTTATGGAACATGAAGTTGAGCTGGATGAGGTTATTAGCAAGCCTATATGCCACCCTCCAAAGTTTTCACTTATTGAAATCAAAATGAAGGCAAAATCCTACAGAAGCATATCATAGTAAAATCTCCATTGATATTTTATTAAAAATAAAGAAATGACTTTCTGTGGCCTAGGATTCCTTGTGCTCTTCTGCTTCTCTATCTATCCCAGGTCAGAATGGGGAATGTAAATGAAGTTCATGAGATTCTTCCTCTTCTAAATAACTTTAATGACTTCCTTTTATATATACTTTCATAGACAACTTAAAGATCAGGGCATATAGCTTTTTTTCCACCTATGCTGATACTGCAACTTTTCTCACACATGGAGAACTAGAATTTTAAACAATTCATTTCACTAGATGCAGACTTTAAAAGTACCATCTGCTTCTAGAAAGAGTTTTAAGATTCCTTCTAACTGAGACTGTTCTTGAAAGTTTCCAAATATTTTCCCCTTTGGAGTCTTTCTGAACACTTTTTAACATTATAGGATAAATTAGTTTATAAATAACAGGATTGTTCCTCAAAAGGAAAGGTAATAAAATTCAAGAAAATGTAAATAACCAAACTTACAAAGGTGAAAAACAAGAAAAAATATAGCTACAATAAATACTTAACCATACGTCAAGAACAGAGATGGGTCCATTACATACCATAACAGCTTGTCTTCATATCAATTCTGCATCCTGTGGCTCCATGAGGTAAAAAGTAGTAAACCCAAACTCACACTGCTCAAAAGTATGTATCAGGATGTGAATTTCTATCCATCACTTTTCCCTGCACCAGGCTGCCTTCCTAAGAAATAATATATTCTACATTTTTTTGATGGTCACATATCTGCCTTTATCATGAACACCAGGTAGGATACTTCCAACAATAGTAAACAAAGGAATTTATGGAAGCAGGGATTCAGTGAAGCCACCTGGATGGACCCCTTGAGAGCTCATAAGTAGATGCCAACCCAGAACAGCAAGAAGACTCCAAAGCCCAGAAAAAAGTGAGGCCACTAAGGAGATGAGGAGCTCTTTATAGACATCACGAGTGTACTTGGTGGAGGTAACCTCGTAAATGAAGAACCAGGAGGTGAAGAACATGCCAATGGCCAACAGCGCCACAGCCACATGGGGGAAGACAGCCGGGTTCACTGGGCTGGTGTATCTCCTCATGGCCTCTTCTAGCTCCATTTTGTCAGGCACAAGGTTATCCACCTCTCCACCACTGGAATAACACAGGATATATTCTACAATTTATAGCTATAAATTATACTGTCACTAAAACAAAACAACCAGTCAGTTTATGAATATCCACTGATTTTCAAGTGTAACACCTTCTCTTCCTCATTGATTCTACAAATAATTTCTTCATGAAAATAAAATGAGAATATGATACTCTATTTCATCAACATTAAAAAGAAAACTGATCACAGTCTTCCATGTCTTTTTTTAAAATATAGAACGCTTCACAAATTTGCATGTCATCCTTGTACAGGGGCCAAACTAACAATCTTCTCTCTGTTATTCCAATTTTAGTGTATGTGCTATCAGAGCAAGCACCGTGTCTTCTTTGATTTTTTACGAATATGTCATTAAAAATATGAATGTAACGAAAATAACAAACTTAAAATACTCTGCCTTGCAATAAAGGAAGCTCTTTGTTTCTCCCAAAATTTTGATGTCAAATCTAAAATGTTTTGCTTTCCTGCAAAAGCATGCTTTTTCTCAGTTTTCACCTGCTGTGAGAATTATTCCTACATTATAATTAGTTCAGATAAATGAATGGCAAGATTGCTCTTCAGATTTTACTTTTAAAGCTCATTTACATGATGGTCTATGATGACATGGTTATTAACAGTTTTTGGGCAATTAATTAAGGTAGTTGGTAGAGTTGTTAGCACAAAATGAAACTAAGAGGTTGTTTTAGTAAATCCTTCTGCTCAGGAGACATGATAGTAGCCATTAATCCACACTAACTAAATGAATAGTGCTTTTCCTCCTCTCACTCTACTTTCTTTGGTAGGCACTGTATTATTAGCAGATTTTTTAAAAAATTTTTCATGTGTGAAGTTTTGGTATCCTTCAACTACTGTCACATCCTTCCTCCCTTTTCTCTCCAAGCTATGAAGTACTGAATAGGCACTGGCTGTTTTCTCTTTCTCAAGGAACTCTTTCTTTCATCTCATTACAGGCTCCATCAGACAGAAGCGTATCACAGTAAAAACTCCAGTGATAGTTTATGAGAATAAAGAAATGCCTTTCTGGTGCTCGGGATTTCTCCACTTCCTTTTACATTCTCCTCCTCTTTTCCAGAGATACATCTAGGACTTCCCAATACCAGTTCTTACTTCCTTCCTGGGTCCCAGCCTGTGGCTGTTAGATGGGACTGAGGCTAACGCTCTGTGTAATACCTGTGAATGGAAGTGACATACGGACTTTCCGGCTGAGCCAATAAAAGCCTGTGCTCAGTTTTCCGCTCTGTCCCTTCCCCTACCTGCCACAACACTCCTGGAAAAGCCACAAGTCTGCTGAGCTGCCATGACATGGACAGTTGTCCCAAAGTGTCACCCAGATTCACAGAGGGCTTTGCCTTAGTGAGAAATAAATTTTGCTGTGTTAAGCCACTAAGATTATTTAACATGGTAGCACAATTTAGTTTATGCACCTTGAAAAGAACTTGAAGCAAGAACCCCGGAGACTGACTGGTGCCTTCTTCGCTTATTTATTCAGGAGCCCCTTGCGCATTTACGTTTCTAATTCTCAACACTGTGCAATGTGCCCTCAAAGATTTTTTGCAATTCAGATAAATGGCAAAACATTTTTTTTTCAGCTTTATTGAGGACTGACAACATTGTAAGATATTTGAAGTATACGCTTTAAATTTTAACCAAAATTTATAGATGGCAAATTTAGAATACAGAAAAACATATTATTTTAAAAACAGGCTGTAGTTTTCCTTGGCTGTATCAACAGGGCAGAGGGAATTTCTTTTAAAGAAAGAACAGCTTTTATTTGAAAATCAACAACTTCATGGGCTTTTTGTTTGTTTGTTTGTTTTTTAATGAAAGCGATGTTCCCACCCCCAAACCCTCTCACACGCATACAAACACACACAGAGACGACATTTGGATAGAAGATGTTTAAATTACTTTATTTAAAAAAGTAATTAGACTTTTGAATGTCCCTTCAATAGGACCCTGGAATTGGGGAAGCAGGGGTTGGAGGTGGGGAGTTTAGCATGTGAGGTAGACATAAACTGAATGAGAAGACTGCACGAGAAAAGTCTGGGTGGGGAAGGGACGAGGGACATTAGAACGGTTGGTTCATCAGCACACACTCTGGTGAAGTTGTTGTTCTTTTTTTTTTTTTTATTCTTATGTTAATCCCCATACATTACATCATTAGTTTTATTCCGTACCAGACCATGACCCCCTCCGGTGGTCCACACATTTTAGGACTCTCTTTGTATTAAAACATTGGATATGACTTTTAAACACTGAAGACCCATTGAATGTTTTCCATGACTTACATGCTTTTGTTGGTAGTGGACAGTTACTGTTTGTGCCTTGCAGACTCTGTTTTCCGAAAGATGAGCAAGCTGGAATACCTTCCATGAGTTTCTCGATTGCATATGAATAATAAGCAAAGAGGCACTGAAGACTACAGCCACTCTGAGCCTCTTAACCTTCCCATTCCACCTCTCCAGAGGTTTATGAATGAATAATTTTTAATTAATTACTCAATCAGTGAGCCTTCTAACAATCAGTTCTAATTTTCTTTCCACAAAAAAAAAAAGAAAGAAAGAAAGAAAGAAAGAAAGAAAGAAAGAAAGAAAGAAAAGAAAAAGGAAGAAAGCCTGTCACCACTACAGGTAAATAATGCAGTGTCAGGAAATACTAAGGACCAAGAAAGGGGAAAATGGATTTAAACCAGATTTTCTTTCCTCTGGGAAAATGATTATCATGAATGAATTCCCCTCTGCCCTAAGCCTGTGTGTCATATGATTACAGGATCTCAGGCAGGTCAAAACTAGAGCACTAATACTGCATTGCACACCCTCTGTCCCATATAGGAGTTAACCTCCCACGTATCTCTAATTCTCTTTTTTCCTTAATCTTTTTTTTTTAAGATTTTATTTATTTATTTGAGAGAGAGAGAATGAGAGACAGAGAGCATGAGAGGGAGGAGGGTCAGAGGGAGAAGCAGACTCCCTGCAGAGCAGGGAGCCCGATGCGGGACTCGATCCAGGAACTCCAGGATCATGACCTGAGCCGAAGGCAGTCGCTTAACCAACTGAGCAACCCAGGCGCCCTCTTTTTTCCTTAATCATTAATGGACTTTTTGTCAGAGGCAACACAGGAAAAAAAGGGACAGAAAGAAAGAAAAAAAAAAACACCTCAGAAAAAGCATAGTGTGGTTAGAAATTTTTGTCTTGTGGTGGACATAACTTAAGTGGCATCCAGCATAAGTCAGCCAAATATTTTTGACCTAAACAATTTATAGTATTTCAAGGTCTCTTCCAAGAGAGTTGACGTTTGGACAGGTCCACTGCATCACGGTAATCCCTTGTACTGTGGTTGGGCCGCTCAGCATAAACAGCCACTTATTTTAATATTTAAGATACTCTCCAAATATCTTCAACTCACAGCTGACCTGTGATATTTCATAAAATCAAGTACACTTTGAAAATATTTCATGTTAGTATTTATTTTCAGCTGCATAATCTTCAAATATCAATAGTAAATAAAAGCAAAAATAATACTTTATAACAGATTAATCTTACAATAAGAATCCTTTCTTTTATAATAAAATTCTTATTTAGATATATAGAAAAAAGTATGCCTTATATAATATGACACTACCTCCTCTCAAACCAGATCAGTTCATAAAATCCCTCTCTTTTTATAGGTATTTCTATTCAAGTATACACATAAACATTTCCTTGCATTTAGTTTACATGAAAATTATTTTAAATCATGAATTATTGACACAATATACTTGTACTTTATGTAAGATGTTTTCACCAGAGAAAAAATATTTATGGTTATAGTATGCAAAAATTGAATTTTTTTTTCAATTCCCAGTCACGTTTTACTCTTCTGAATTTCATCACTTTAATATTTGGCATTTCTGTGGCCTAAAAAGACTAGAATCATTTAAGATTTAATGAAGAGCTATTTACCTCTTAAATCTTCTTCCCTTGAGTAATGAAATAATTACCCTCCCATAATCATGGAAACGTGAAACTTGAATCTCAAATTGAGCTGTTGTAAGAAGGGTTAGTGATGCTGCGTAGGTGATCACCATGGTAACATTTGGAAATGGCACCGATGTCAAGCCAAGAGCGTGGTATTTCTATTCCCACAAGAGCCTGGCCAGGGACTGGAGATGAACTCTTGCGTGGTCTCAGGAAAATGACTGAAAGCTAACATTTGCTGGGTCTCCCACTGGAGTATAAACATCACCATTTCATATCATTCTCAGAGGAAGATGATTTTAAAATACAACAACAACGTATTCTCAATAGTTTTAATTAAAATTGCTTTGTAACGTTATATCATTATGGGGTGTGTGTGTGTGTGTGTGTGTGTGTGTGTGTGTGTGTGAACTTGCTGTACATTCAAATGAAGCTTAGCCCTAAGGAAGAACATGATGATGCTAGGAAGGGAATTCACTAAAGCTTTATTCACATAATGAAGATAATTAAATAATTAGACATTCTTTAAAATATCAGAGAAAGTTAATTCATTTTTAGCAGCATGGATTAGGAAGGTGATTTTATAAATCCTAAGGAGAATATGATTTACTTGGTATTGAAGAGGACTAATTAGTGTCATTTTGACCCTGGTGTGTGTATGTGTACGTATGTGTTTGTGTGTGTAAAACACATCCTATTTTAATTTCAGGAAATACAGGGAAACACCAAATTGGACTGAACATAGAAAAGACAAGCCAACATAAATTAAAAAGTAATACAAAATATGTATATAAAATTTAGCATCAGGGGGACCTGGGTGGCTCAGTCGGTTAAGCATCCGACTCTCAACTTCAGCTCAGGTCATGCCCTCAGGGTCCTGGGATTAGCCCAGTGTGGGGTTCCACACTCAGTGGGGAGTCTGCTTAAGGATTCTTTCTCTCTCCTTCTCCCTTTGTCCCTTCCCCTGCTCATGCTCTCTCTCTCTCAAGTAAATAAATATATCTAAAAAAAATTTAGCATCATAATTTTCAAGTATATATAGTAACAAATTGGGATTACTTATAGTTCTTCCAAGAGAAAGAGCTCATACAATAAGTACATAATTACTATTTGTAATTAGCATACTAAATATTTGTATGCAACTATGTGCTGGTAAAGTACTTCAAAACAGTTTGTTCACCTAAGTAAATAAACATTGCCCTTATAATCTTGCGTATGCTTTAACAATATTAAATAAATATTTTAACAATGTATAATAATTTATACATTTGTAATCTAATAATATATGTAAATGTAATATAACAATTTACAACAAATACAATAACAGATATTTACTAGGGCCAGTGAAAAGGTAAACTTCAGCCCATCCCACCAATTCTTTTATTCATATAGACATTCAGTGAATCAACAAATCATTATTAAGCACCTACTATCAAGCACTATGCTAAGTGTTGCAGATGTTAAAAAAAATGAAAATAAGCACAGCTGTCTTGGAGTTTAAGGTTTACCGGTGAAAGCAATAATCAATAAGTGTACTCAAATAAGTGTAAAAGTCACGATTGTAGCAAGTTTTTAACCAAAGAAAGGTACATGGTGGTCCATAAACCACTACAGGAGTGAGATATGACCCATGTGAAGAGATCAGAAAAAACTTCCCTAATGAAGTGAAGCTGAAATGCGAAGGAAAGCTAGGAATGTGCTATTATCCTCCGTATTCTAGAGAAAAATATCTGACCCCTATGATCATGATAGTAGTGTGCATATCTTTCTACTACTGAGTTTGAACATTTTCCCATAGGCTTTTTTAATGAGTTGAATGTCATAAATTATATTGTTATTTTTCTAATAATGTACTTTCCTCATTCATCTACCTGGGCCAATGCTTCTTTTGTAGACTCAGTAGAAATGCATAAAGAACACTATCTAGCAAAATCCAATGCTTGTGGATTATTACACAAATATTTATTATTTATCTACAGTTATGGGTTGGATTGTGTACCTTAGAATGTGACCTTATAGGAAATTGCGCCATTGCAGGTATACTTCGTTAAGAAGAAATCATACCTGTGTGCAATATGACCTGTGTCCTTATAAGAAGACAGCCATGTAAAGACAAAACAACACACAAGGAGAACATCATGTGATGAGGAAGGCAGAGATTGGAGTTATGCAGCTGCAAACTAAGGAATGCCAAAGATTGTTGGCAAACTACTAGAAGCTGGGAAGAGGTGAGGAAAGATTTCCCAACATTTTTCAGAGGGAGTTCAGTCCTGCCAATACCTTGATTTGGGACTTCTTTTCTCTAGAACTGTGAAACAATAGATTTCTGTTGTTTTAAGCCACCCCAGTTTGTGCACTTTATTACAGCGACCCTAAAGAACTAATAGCACCAGGCACTATTCTAGGCACTTATTAAATTGACTGACATTACAAGAATTGCAATGACATAACAAGTATGGTCTTGCCTCACAAGAGCTTCCAATAGAAACACTTGAGGATAATGAGGAACATATTAATTTTTGATGAATATGTGGTAGAAATTACAAATGGTTACGTAACAAATTAAGAAAACACACTGGAGATACTTGAATTTAAAGGGAGTATAGGGACCCCATGGGGCACACATCTTCAAATCTGTTCACGTAAACGAGGACTCAAATGATGTCCCAGATAGAACTTAGTCTCCCTCATGAGAAATGAACAGAATTAAAGCAGAATTTCTGACCACATCAACACCAAGAAAATATCATGCACAATTAAAGGAATCCACACACGCGTAGATAGAGGTTTAGTCAATTACAAATCCCCCTGCTTCTAGAGATTGAGGTCAAACACTTTAGGTTGTATGAATGATGGTGTAGTAATTTAATTGCTAATTTCATTTTAACATATATTAAAATAATAGACTATAATGGAGATGGTATGGGAGTAGACATAATAAAATGTGGTAATTTATAATGTAAATAAAGGCAGTGAGTGGCCTACACAGTGGGCCAAATTCTGCTCTTGGATGAACACACAAGGGCCCTATTAACTGTAGAATTAGCTGTGTTCACTCATGAATAAGATGATTCTCAAGAGCAGTCTTTTTTCTGAATGAACTGTCTGATGGAGATTTATATTTTTTTCATATGAATCATATGAAATTTATATTTCATATAAATTGTGCATTTGTGTGTATATATATATATTTTTCACAGTCTTGTCCTAGTAATGCCTTAAATCAGTGAGTTAGGTTTTTTTAATTTTTTTATTATTATGTTATGTTAATCACCATACATTAATCATTAGTTTTTGATGTAGTGTTCCATGATTCATTGTTTGCGTATAACACCCAGTGCTCCATGCAGAACATGCCCTCTTTAACACCCATCACCAGGCTAACCCATCCCCATACCCCCCTCCCCTCTAGAACCCTCAGTTTGTTTTTCAGAGTCCATAGTCTCTCATGGTTCGTCTAGTGAGTTAGTTTATATCCATTAGCTTTACTTTTTCATTGCCTTTTGTGGTAGATTGCAAAAAATGACCACAAATCCCTTCTCTCTCCCTCTCTATGCATGCCTTTTGCAATATGGCTTTATAGCTTTTCCCATCAAGAAATGAAGCCTTTTTCTCTTTGCATCTGAGCTTGGCTTTGTAACCTGCTCTGGTCAATGGAATGTTAGACACACATGAATAGTGTTTGCTTTTGGAGATTGACTTTTTTACTGTTCGGAAACCTTCTGTCTCCATATGAACAAGCCTAGGCCAGCCTGCTGAAAGATGGGAGACCATGTGGGGAGAAAATCCCCAGCATCCTAGCTATTCCAGTTGAGGCCCTTGATCATCCAGTCTCAATCCAGTCAGCTGGGACCCAAAAAATGCCCATACAACCCACAATACCATGAGAAATGATTTTTGCTGTTTTAGCAGCTTAGTATTGGGGTAGTTGGTTATACAGTAAAAGCTAACATACACAGATCTAAAAATCACTAGTTGTGAGACGATCAGCATGCCTACTATGTACATATGCGTCTGTTCTAAGCACTTTGCAGATATTAACACATTCAATACAACAACTCTATGAGGTAGCAGTTGTATTATTATTATTATCATCCCCATTTTGCAGATGAGGAGAAAGGCTATACAGGTAGTCAGTAGATGAGCCAAGAGGCAAATCCAACTGGTTTTGTCTCAGAGTGCATCCTGTTACCGACCTTTAATAGACAGCTTATCTAACAATTAATAAAACAGGAAGTACAAATTTCTAATGAAATTCTAATATGGTTGCCTTCACTAGCAACCAAATAAATGTACAATGAAATAAGATACTTTTTCAGTTAATACTTGGCATAATTATTCCATAATAATAATGTCTAGAGTTTGAAAGACTTCCTTGAAAAATGAATTACCACACACTATTCTTGGGAAACTATTTTATGTAATAATTCACTTATGGTGATATACATATCTTGGAAATAACTGAAATACAAAAATGTTTATTAAAATATCATTCAGGATAGAAAAATTGGAAACAATCTAAATTTCCAACAATGGGTGAATTAGTAAGTAATTCTTTGTACATAGAATATAATGCAATTATTAAAATGTTGGATATGCCATGCTTTTAGTAATGGGGGGGAAACACTTGTGGGATAATGATAAGTAGAAAAAGCAGACTGTGACATTATATAGTTAAGGTTTAAACTGTGAAAAATATACAGAAAAGAAAGACAGGAAGGATGTTAAAATATTAACAAGGTTTACCTCTAGATGTAATGTTAGAGATGACTTTTTAAAACTCTTGATTCCATTTTACTGTTATTTCTGCATTAATATGGAGATCCTCTTGTTTCTTTTTTTTTAAGATGTTTTACATTTTATTTTATTTTTTAAATTTTTTATTGTTATGTTAACCACCATACATTACATCATCAGTTTTCGATGTAGTGTTCCATGATTCATTGTTTGTGCATAACACCCAGTGCTCCATGCAGAGTGTGCCCCCCCAAACACCCATCACCAGGCTAACCCATCCTCCCATCCCCTCCCCCTCTAGAACCCTCAGTTTGTTTTTCAGAGTCCATCGTCTCTCGTGGTTCGTCTCCCCCTCTGATTTCCCCCCCTTCATTCTTCCCCTCCTGCTATCTTCTTCTTTTTTTTTCTTAACATATGTTGCATTATTTGTTTCAGAGGTACAGATCTGTGATTCAACAGTCTTGCACAATTTACAACGCTCACCATAGCACATACCCTCCCCAATGTCTATTACCCAGCTGCCCCATCCCTCCCACCCCCACCCTCCACTCCAGCAACCCTCTAACCTCTTGTTTCTTTTCTAATATAAAGCCCTGGAGTTCCAGAAGGGATTAGAACTTTCCTCTCTAATGGAGCAGGATGGAGACCAAGGAAGAGGCTACAGTAACTCCTGGCTGACCCAGGAGAATTCTGCTGTGACCTTGGGCAAGTAATTGACTAAGCCCTGACCTGGTTGGATCGGTAAAATGCAAACCCAAAGCAGGACCCTTTCTCTCCAACTTGCTGCTCTGCCTACAGATGGAAAATAGATGCCTCAGCCTCCTGGTCCTGGGTCTCAGAGAGCCCAGAGCTCCAGGCTCTGTTACAGGGAGAAGCAGCCCCTGATCCTCTGAATCACATTCCTTATGCCAGATGTTCCTGGCAATATGGTAATAAATAAATGAATGAATGCTTCAAAAAGGAGGGAGCCCATTTTGAGGGGTAAAGCATGTTAGGAAGTCATCTATTGCCTATGACTTCTCTTTAGGTTGAGGACTGTAAAATTTGGAAGAATTGAGCATCTTGAACTCCTTTAGCATAGGAATGAGGTCCTCTGCATGCCCTGCATGCTGTAAACGGGGTTAAGCTGCTGAGATTTTTCTCCACCTAAATCCTAAAACCATCTGACTGATTTCACTAATTATTAACTCATTCTCTAGAACTCTTTTAGGAACCCTTTGAAACTTCTTTCCTATTTAGAGAAGCACTTCTTCTAGGGTACAGCTGTGGTGACTTTCCAGCCCTGGGGTTACTCTCAATTAGACCCTACAACTCTATAACTTTGAGGAACATTTAAGCGGTATCATTACTTATCTTCAACAGAACCACAGCAAGGCCTGCCAGAGCCCGTCACTGAAGGCCCAGCCAACAATCAGGCCTGGTACACACCTTGCACTCAGGATGTGGAAGGCATTCCAAGTCCAGCCCATTACTGGCCTCTCACCATTCCTGCTTTCCCTGAATATAACAAGCCAGGCAGGGTTGAGGCCTTTGGCTAGTCAGCAGCTTCCCTATACTGGGATTTGAGGACAAAGTTCATGCTAGGCACCGAGGAACTGGAGCCAAGGAACTTACTGGAGTGGAACAAGGGAAGAACTGATATATCTACTCAATGTCTAAGTCATTTTAGTCAATTTCATCCGGGTTCTAGAAAGAGGGGCTATGTTGGGGAAGGCTTTAGCTATAAACTTATGAGGTTATCAGGGTCATGCTCACTAACTAGAGTCATCCCAGGTAGTAGCTGCTCAAGGTCACATCACTAAGACCCACACATGTCTCTAACTTCCAGGGACTCTGGCCCCTTTGCAGGGCTTAAACTCCTTGAAGGAGAAGCTCCAGAGCAGAGGCGGTCTCCACAAGTACAGCATCTCTGCCTTTCCTTCAGCACTGAGAGTGACCCA
Organism: Mirounga leonina; assembly: GCF_011800145.1. Lineage (NCBI taxonomy): Eukaryota > Metazoa > Chordata > Mammalia > Carnivora > Phocidae > Mirounga > Mirounga leonina. Next base: position 42,875,608 of record NW_023270268.1, read on the forward strand.
ACAGACGGACAGCACCTGCTGCCAAAATCATTCTAGTTCCTGAAACCATTGCCTTGAAGAGCCAGGCCATCCTCCTGTGCAGAGAGGAGCCCTCGACACCCTCTTCTGCTACGTCTCATTGTCTTGGTACTCTTCTATAATACATAGGTGTTAATTTTATAATAGATCATCTTAAATGCATTTTCTCACTAGAATATAAGCTCTCCCAGGAGAATATGATCTCTCTTGCTTTAATATTAACTATGGGAGGACAAAGATTTTATCTGTTTTATTTACTATTGTATCCTCAATGCCTAGAACAGTAACTGGTATATAAGAGTACCCAATAAATATTTATGAAATGAGTGATTAAAAGAAACTATATTTCCAAAAGAAGTTACTTGGAGTGATATCAACAGATAGGCTGCATATTTACTTTAAAAATGTAGATATAGGAATTTAATAAAATTATAGAAATGTATTCTGAGTGACAATTACAGTGGTCCTCTGCAATAAATCAAATATTCACTATAAAATTAAGAGGTGAGCACATAAGTAAAATAAGCAACATGTTTAAGCAAAATTTCAGGATATTCAACAATGGCTAATGTAATGGGCAGTTTAATTATTTAAAAATTATGGTATGATATACCATAATGGTATGATATTAAGTCTGGGAACTTCCGTGGTTGTGGAGGGAAGGTGCACCTCTTCTCCCTGCGTATCAAAGTAGCAAGGATGGACGGGTGGTACGCTTCAGGCGAGTGTCTCTTTGGTTACCAAGCTGTTCTCCTCTTGGGTCTCACTGTCAGGCAGCAGGATGAAGTTAACACAGGGCCTGCATCCCCACTAGGATTGTCAGAAATACCTTGTGGCATCATAAACCATCATCTGGTAGAACATCTGGTGCTGTTTGCAGCCTAAGAAATATACAGATGTGGTGGCCAGCAACTCACATGGCAATTGCTTCAATTATTTAACCACATATGGATAGAGTGCCTCGTGCTGGTTTTCGGAATGCATTACTTGAACACCTATGTTCATACAAAGAGAGTTGCTTCATGCACGCTGTGATAACCACTGGAGCATATCACTCTTAGTCACAGAGGAAAAGATATTATCATGTGTTATACTCATCTGATTAGTAGTACATGTCAATTACATTGGTATTTTGCCTGAAAGTCAGGATGAAATTTTATGCTTGCTGTGGAGTGGCAGACATATTTTCCCTTGGGTGACCGCAGGAAAAGTGCCAAGAAGTGCATTTTGATTAGTATGCTGTATTCATGGACTTGCTTTCCAAGGCTTTCATTTTTTTTAAGTGAATTGATATGAAGGAAACTTGCAAATACCTAGACTTCTTAGAAAGTTCATTTGCTGATTCCATGAGGGGTGATGGCAGGTGTTGGAATAGGTAAAATCACACTTGATTTTTTTTATAAAAAAACATCATAGATGAGTACTAATATGACTATGCTTGGCAATGTTCATCTTCAAAGACTTTGTTTCTAGTTTAACCTTTAATTTAGGACAAAGATGAGGACATTCAATCTAAAGAGATTGACAAAGGAGAAAAAGAGAATTGAAGGCAATTAATAATACGTAAACCAATGACTGCCAACTTACACAAAACAATGCTGTTAGTTTGCCAAAAGCGAACTTTCTTTAGCTCTCCTAAAATGATAGGTTGAAACGAGTAATCCACTCATTCAACAAACATTTATTAAATAAGCATTACCTGCAAAATACTGGAATCCAAGATGAAGAAAGCACAAAGAGCATAAAATTGTGTGAGAGGTAAGGAGAAAATATGTTTGCTTTGAGAGCTACAGCAAAAGCCCACATATCCCACAAAATTTAGCCCTGTGGTTACTTGGTTATTTGAAACTTCATTAGATACATCTTAAATATTTTACTTCAATTAAGAAGTCATAGACAGGAGTGCCTGGGTGGCTCTGTTGGTTAAGCGTCTGCCTTCGGCTCATGTCATGATCCCAGGGTCCTGGGATTGAACCCCACATCGGGCTCCTTGCTCAGCAAGGAGTCTGCATCTCCCTCTCCCTCTGCCTCTCCCCCTGCTCACACTTGCATGCGCACGCTCTTTCTCTCTCTTAAATAAATAAATAAAATCTTTTTTAAAAAACGTCACAGATAGGGTCGCCTGGGTGGCTCAGTCGTTAAGCGTCTGCCTTCGGCTCAGGTCATGATCCCAGGATCCTGGGATCGAGCCCTGCATCAGGCTGCCTGCTCAGCGGGGAGGCTGCTTCTCCCTCTCCCACTCCCCCTGCTTGTGTTCCCTCTCTCACTGTGTCTCTGTCAAATAAATAAAATCTTTAAAAAAAAAAAAAGTCACAGATATACCCTTATTCACCAATCTTTTAATTTAGAACCAAGGTCTTTCTTCTGAGTATAAATCTGGTGATCAGACTAATGTTTTCTTTAACAGCTTTAAAGTGAGAACTTAAAAATACCTGTAAAGAAATCTGAGCAAGGAATTCTTTTAGATTTTTGTAATCCCCTGTACCCTCCCCTCAAGAAAGCAATCTTGTCTTCAATATAACTTATTCTAAAGAAGAACTTTTAGCAATTCTATTTATGAAATCTTTCTAGGGCATTTTAATTAGTTTTCATAGAAACAACAAGTGTTTTGATATATATTTTCATTTATATAATGTTTAGTTATATTTTGTAATCATTATAAGAGCACAACAGACATATACAGGCTGGAAACATACACACAGAACTCACATTCAATTAGTAGGGGCAGAAATGCAGGTGCATCTTCAGAATAACTTATTAAAATGCAGAAGCATTGGTTAATATGTTTTACACAGGGAATAGAGATCATTGGGCCAGACTGCCAATTTGCTAGAATTTGATTTTCTCAAAGAAAATCAAGCATCAGATAGGGAGGGACAGTGTTTCTTTTGGAATCTTTGCCCATAACATGGAATAATTTTTATGTTGGTAAAAGCCAGGGATAATTTGAAAATATCTCCAGTCTTTCTATAAAAGCTCTAGAATAAAATCAATACTGAAATAAATGTGTATCAAGCTTTGTCAAATAGCTACAAGATACAATGTTGTATCTTCAAAACAATGAAAATATTAGCATTTTCAGAGATTCTGCCCATCCAAAAGCAAGACACAAATTACAAGGTAATTTTACATTGGTAGAACACCGTTTCTTTTTAGAGAACAAAATATAACATATCTGCTATGGTAGGTAAGTCTCATAATTGGAGAATATTCGAATCACAGAAAAATTTGGCTACCAACTGAATAATTCAATGTGTATTTACTAAATTGTGAGTCTTCCTCACCATACTGGGATCTTAACAGTCAGGATTTTGCTTTCTTCTTTTTTTATATTTCCAGCACATAAGATACTGCCATACACATAAAAGACCCTCAAATAAAATGTCAGGATGAATGTACTAAAGACCATTACCAGGATGTCAGAGCAAAGTTGTCCCTCATGCATTCAATATGCCATTACCTTATCCTGGTTTTAATGAAGGTCACAAGAGATATTTGTCACATGACCCTAAATAGCTTATTGACATGACCAAGTTTCTAAGAAGAAATTAAACAGGTGTAAATCAATAGCAGGGTTCTCTTTATGACATCTATAGTGTTTGGTGGTTCTCTGCCCAAAATATTTTTACATTTAAAGAATCTCATTGATAAGATGTTCTACTATACCTTTTAAAACAAACAAGGTACAGCTATCTGGTTTACCCATATATCATAACCATTTTTCCTTCAGTATTATGGTGACATGTTTCTCAATTGTTTTTTAAGTTTTCCTCACTCCTGGTTTGCTTTCTTTAACTCACATAGATGAGATGATGCTCATGTTACAGAAGTGGCCTGTCTCTACTCAGTTTAAGACCTCTCAGGTTTGGGGAAGTAGAGTGGAATTTTGGCATTATTCCATCTTTGAGAACTATGGTTTGATGGTGGTGAGATTTTTGGATGCCTTTCCTGGCTTGGTATCAGAGCGAGATTTCATCTTAATGGAGATCACTGCCTGAACCTTTTGGTTACCCAGTGAAGCAATCTGGTCATCTGAACAGGGACTATTTTGTTTCATACATGCATTTGAAAATACTTAAACATTTTCACCTTCAACTCAGCTGGTCATGTTCTCTTCATGGACTTACCATGTTAGATAAACAGACCTGCTAGATGTAGAATAACTCTAAATATGCCCCATTTTATTACTCAAGGACTGGTCAGAAAAACTGAAACGACTAAATCTTATAAAGGAGTACTTTAACACGAAGGATTGTTAATGTAGGCCGAAAAGCAACTCACAGATTAGCAGCAGCAAAAAGTTACTACAACTCCTAAGGCTGGAGGACAAGAGGAAGAAATGGTGTTAGCAGAATCCAGAAGCAGACAAATGAATGACTGCTAGGGCTGGACGTGGGAGGATCTCCCTGCTAGATGACAGAGCCAGGGAGACAGAAGCTTTCCAACAGGAACTACAGGCACAGAGAGAAATTATTCATTGCAGGAACTTCCAAAGGAAGGAGAAAGGGGGGAAGAAATATATTGACTTCTCTCATCCTCCCGTGGTCAAGACTATTTTGTAAGTCGTGGAGCCTCAGAAGGAGTAAGGAGCCTTGGAAATGAATTTCAGTATGATAAAGAAATGACAGAAAGGGCAGGTAAGGAATTGAAGTATAAATAAACTGGCATAATTTTAGTGGTTTCCAAATAAGATGCAGTCCAAAGTGTATAAAACATAATCCATTGGCTTGCAGGATGAAAATATGAGATGTTCTCTTATTACTCGTTTTCATCTAAGAAAGAAATTAAACTTTATTATTGCTTAATATTTGGATTGACCCTGACAATGTCCCTCAATTTCTATGTCAGATGAATGTGTCCTTTACATAATGTGGTAAATGAGTGTGAGGCAAACAGAATAGCCAGGGTAGGTTGGCATGAGGCGGGAGGCCTTGTTCCTTTGTCTCCTTTTAGTATAGTGCACCATTCTGCAGTGGATTTTGCCTGAGTATGTGGATTTATGAGTTGCAGTAACTAATTTTGATAATACTTACCTACACATAGTGGACACTGAATTTAAAAGATTGACAATACTACTACTAATGTTAGCGTAGGCAAACAACAGGAAATGACAGAGCTGCTGAAGGCCTACAGCAACCATTTTATGAGGTCAACCATAGTGATTTAATCAGGATGGGCAAAAACATTGGCCCCAAACTTCAAAATTATATAAATTATATAAATTCAAAATTATTTGGCCCCAAACTTCACAATTATATAAATTATATAAAAGACTATTTGAAATATGGGTTTACTTCAATTACTCATAAAAATAAATTTTTCTCCTAGGTTTATATATTACCTTTCAAATTAACAGATTTTGGTATTGTAGAGAGAGAAGATACATATTTTATTTTACAAAAATTTTAATCCCTTTTTTTGTTAAATCTGGTTTCTAATATATATGTAGATGTATATATTAGATGAATGTATATATATATTGGCTAATAAGTCCTGGTTAGAATGAAAGATTGTGAACCTATGGTTAATAGTATTTGTGAAAAGGTTTTTTTTCTTATAATAAAGTTTATTTACCAAGAAATTTTATTTTTAAACAGAGCTAAAGTTTATGGCTTATGATGAAATTGAAGGCTAAGATCTACTTCAAGATATTTAATTTAAAAGAAAACTCATATTTCAGAACAAGTTAGAATAAAAATCTCTGTTATTAATAAATAAATAATCCAGACCCACCTTTCCAATAAGGACTCAATTTTCAGATTACACTTGTATTGTTGTCTTATATCCCACCAATTTTTTTTCTATGTTCATTTAAATGCTGTTAGTATTTTTTATAAGGATTGATGTTAAGGATGGCACTGTATAAGGATTAATGTGTATTTGTGTGCACACTGGACTCCAAAGTTTAAAATTATTTCCTGTGGAAAAAAATAAAAAATAAAATAAAATAAAATTATTTCCTGTGGGCTGTAACTATCATCTTCAAGCCAAATTAATTAGCAATGTAAAACGTCATTAGTTCTTGGGGCAATGTCAAAAACTGAGAAGAGTCTGAGGAAAAAGGCCTTTATTACTTAAGGTGTGGCACACAAGCCTAAGTTTCATGTTTGCGGAGGTACCCCCTTCCTCCCCAAGTCCCACTAGGGCAATGCTGAGTAGTCCAGGGAGAGGCTACATATACAGTGCATCTGCATGGCTGCTTGGGAAACCCAGGCTTTTATAATAGACTATGAGCAAAACTGCCTGAGCTCTGGCCTAGAGGCAGATATTACCTTTATTATACTGAACAGCAACAAACTTGTCCTCTGCTCTAGAAAGAAACACTATCTCTACCCTCCAAGGTGATTCACTATACAAACGTCCCTGAAAAGATAGTCCTGGACAAAAGACACTCAATGCCTCTGGTTATACAATGTGAAGAAGCATGGGAGGCCCATGGAGAATTATCTGTCTCCCGGCACTTAGCTGCCCAGATATATAAATTCCTAATTTGAGGTGGAGGGTGGAAAAAGGGAGAGCAAACGTGTTATTAGATTGATTCTTTGTGTCTCCTTTTATTCAAAGGATTCTTAAAATTCAAATTCTTAAAATTAAGTATGTATTATTAATCGTATTTAGTGATAGAAGTACATGCACCTAAGTTAAAGAGATACACACACACACAAATATATATGTATGTATGTATGTATGTATTAGGGATGTATTACCTGGAAAAAAGAGCTTTACTAACAGAAGTGTAAGAATAATAAAAGTTTGGAGATAGCGATTATTTTAACCAACTATTAGGTTGCAAAACAATTCAGAAGAAAATGGCTAAGGTCTCCATCAATGAGAAGGACAGTAAAAGAGGGAACCTAGGCTTTGGAATTAAGTAGATCCCATTCCCAGTTCTCTGCAACAAAAGCAGACAAACGAATTTTTGTATGTCTCAGTTACTGTAACTCCCAGAAAAAAGGTAATGATAAAAAAAAATTAAAGGTATTTGCTACTGCTGTTAAAATAAGGTAAACAATTAGTATTTTTAAAACTACAACAGGGGTGCCTGGGTGGATCAGTTGGTTAAGCAACTGCCTTCGGCTCAGGTCATGATCCTGGAGTCCCGGGATCTAGTCCCACATCGGGCTCCCTGCTCAGCAGGGAGTCTGCTTCTCCCTCTGACCCTCCCCCTTTTCGTGCTCTCTTTCTATCTCATTCTCTCTCTCAAATAAATAAATAAAATCTTTAAAAAAAAATAAAACTACAACAAAATTGCAATTGTAGACAGAAAATAAAATTATTAGAAAAAGATTAGTTGCCATCTTAATTTTATATAACTATTCGTGTAATTGAAGTAAAAGAGAATACAGGTTATATACTCTGTGGTCTCTAAAAGTAGAAAAAGGGAAATTCTAAAAGTGGCAAAGGGAAAATATAAACTTCCTAGAACAGAATAGTAGAAGGATATTTTAGTTAAAATCATGTTTCCTGGCTAAACATGAATATAATCCAAAAATTTTAATAAATATTTGATGAACTTCCAAGTTATCAAAAATATAATTTATAAAAGATGGAGCAAAAGTCATAGTTTCCACCTTCACTATTGGGAAGTTTCTTTGAGAGAGACTGATGAATGGCTTCCTTTTGCCTTATCTTTCCCACTCTCCTCCCAAAACATTACAATTCACATGGTACTTTTTTCCATCCTTAACTTCTATTTCCTGATTGTCAGTCTCATATGCCTGATGCTTGTGACATCAGCAATCTCTTCCCATGGAGATAGCGGCTTGTGATGTCTTAATTAAATGCACTGAGGTTTGAACATTCCAAGAATAAATGATCATGCTAGAAGCCCATCTAAATACAAGTGAAAATAAAACATATTGTGCATAAATGAATAAATTATAGGCAAAAATGAGAAATAACATGAAAAGAATAAATAATACCATCACTTTTCTGAAGACTAGTGTTATTGCAACCACATTTATTTAACATCCCATATGAACAAGAATAAATGCATTAAATGTTACTATGTCTCCTGTGGCCCCAGCAAATTCCACTAACATTCTTAATTTGCTAATGTTCTCGGGACTTGGTTCTGGAAACATCTGTTATTTAGATTTCTTCTGAAAAATCTGTACAGGAGTACTTTTCTTTTGCAATAGGAGATATAAAAAGTATTACATGAAAATTTTGTCAATTAATTTCATGAAATTCATCTCTTATCTGTTAGATCATTTTTAAGCTTTGCATTTTGAAGGTAAATATACTAGTTATAACCAGAAAGATAAACAGTAGTTCCCTCCAGCTAAGTAACCATTAAAACCACTACATGGGCCAACCTGCCTGATAGACTATTTAGAAAAAAAACACTGAAAATTTGCAAAACATTCGTTTCTATTTGATTTTTTTTTTTTTTTACAATATTCCCTTTTGATAATTATAAAGAAAATGAGGCTTCTTTAAAATGAGTTATTTGCTAAGGTGTCTTTTTTTCAAACTTGGGATTCCAGGAACTTCTGGTCATTCATTTTGCTGCTCTTTTATTAAGCCTCAGCTCTGTGTATCTGTATACAGTCTGAAAGGCTCCAGACCTAAAGATAATCAAGATCACATGGCTGAAGAATGGGCCAATTGTGTGCAGATCCAGGATCCATCAGTGGAAAGCTAATGCCCTCCTTGTTGAAAGCATATAATCATTTTGAAGTATCTTCTTTGTTGTTCTTTTTTTTTAAGAGAATGTCAAAAAAGCAGAGTCTAATTTTATGTGCCTGGGAGTAGCTATCTAAGCTTCAGGCAATACAAACGCTGCTATTACTAGGGAGTAAAAGCTCTGCATAATTAACAAACATCATCAGCCTTACAGTTCCTGCAGAATGCGGTAAGTTCCTTGCCTGAAGGCTGCTCTCATCCTAGTAAGTCTGTTTACCCTGTCCAAGATTAGATTAGTTTAATTATTATGAAAAAGACTGCTAAGATCTTACAGCCTAATTATGCAAATGTTTCTAAATGTTCACAAAAGTAATTTATTTATTTGGAGATAAATGAATCTGTTTTGTCATAAAACAGATTGCAGGCCTGGCAATGTACAAGCAGGGTTATGTAGCCTTCGGCAAATCTTTCACCACAAATATCAGTGGGATCCCTAGATTACAACATTTAAAAATACATAAATGTTTTTAGCAGGTTTTTATTGTTTTTGTAAATTATAGTAATCCCAGAAAGAACTATCACAGGTTTAATACTCACCAACCTTGTTATGAAAACATGGTTTCTCAGCAGAAGCATTTAAAAGATGCTAACAGCTAAAACATTCCTGGTAGACCTATTAAGGTACACCTGTTTTATTATGCTTAGAACAGATATCTTCACAATCCTGGCTGTTCCCCTCCTTCCTTGTAGTATAATAGTTTAAGTAACTCTTAAAAGAAAATACTGGAAACAGACAGTGGGATATATGTATAGATCATAGTACCTATATTCATCTTATCTATAAAAATAGTATTAAATTTTAAATAAACCAATGCTTCTGTCTGAAATGATTTCTAAATCGGCTTTTAAATAGCAAGCAATAATTTGATATGTAATTTAGCTGGAACTTGCAAACTTGGAAACATACACTTTAATCCTACTAAGTCTCTGAATCTAATAATATATAGCATTACCCATATAGTTAATATCCTTAAGTAGTCATGTCTTTAAATAACCCAACTGAGGTCAATAATCTACAGCTTCAAATTTTGACATCGGAAAAGATTTATAAATTTGCAAAAGTTTAAGGATCTTTAGGAAAAAAAAAAATTCAAGGTATGGGCTAGATGGTTGATAAGGGAATTGTAGTCGGTATATGTTGTTCTTGGTTACCTGGCATTATTCCTTCTTTTGGAAATAAAGCCCATTCAGTTTAGGGTAACTCATTCTCCAGGTTTGAGAGGGAGTGTGACTCCATCTCCCTTGCCCCTACCATAAGGATGATCACATGACCTAAATCAAGTCAGTCCCAAGACTTATCTATCAGGGGATGATGATAATGATGGTGATAGAATAACAATAAGAGTTGCAAAGACCACCATTTATTGAGTACTTTCTATGCTGGACACTGTGATCAGCTCCTCATGTGCATAATATCATTTAATCCTCAACTTTTCCACTGAGGCCGAGAGGATCTTAGAGTATAGTATTTGGGGGAATCAACAGCCCGCCAAAAAGGGAGAATCTGTCAGAAAGATGGAGCTCTGATGACATTCTTTAAGGATAAAGACAGCATGCTCTTGGACTGGACTTGTCACCTACAGTTAGATATCCTGATGTTATGAATGTTGTGCTGCCAGTAACAGACTCTAAAATGAGGACTGCATCATTAGCCATGGTTGACCACACCATGAAGAGCCATGTTCTGACCAGGGGACAAATGCTGATAAACTAAAGAAATCTCGAACTTGGAAACAGATGTAGAATTTGAACACCAGAGAAGGGCTATGTATATTTCAGAATCTATATGGTAGTTGCTATGTATTATGATTTTTTAAAGTTTGTAGGTTAAAAAAAAAAAAAAAGGTGGGGGCTGCGTATGTGCTGGACAATCCACAGTGAAATGTAAGGGAATCTGCTCTTATGAGCTGCCCAGTAACCCTTTCCACTTATTTTGGTAACAAAATCCTGCTTTTATGTGAAGTACTAATTCCATGTTTGTATTCAAAAAGGATTGTCCTATTTCCCTGCCCTCTTGCATTAGAGAAAAGCTCACAACCAAATTTAGGCCAATCAGATTCTCCACCAGGAATCTTTTGCCAGATCAAATAAGGAAAAATCCATTTTTCAACTGAGGTCGTTAAGCTGGCTTGAGGTGGGTCTTTGGGGTGATGGGTTGTGTGTGCTTTAGTTATCTTGCCCCACTTATGAGAAAGCCTGTCTGGAAGAGAAGCAATCTGGATTTTTCAGATATTTGAGTCAATAACCATTTCTGCTTAAGCTAGTTGGAGTTTGATTCTTCTCAGTTGTAGGTAGGGTCTTGCCGAGAAGAGAAAGTTTGTAGTTCAAATGAAACGAGCTAGAAACCATTATTTTTTTCCCTTTATTTATGTTTGTAAGCACTGGTTCTAGATTTAGTTTGTTTTTGGAATTGTGGAATCTCAACTAAGCATCCTAAACACAGTAAACCGAAATTTTGCCGACTTTGCATACTAGTTTCTTTTCCTTTTGAACCTGGGGGACATGGTAACAGCAACCTCTTTAGGGCCTTGGTCAGAAACTTGTACTTCCAGGCTTCCACATTTCCTGTGCCTTTAGTCATTAATGATATTATAAGTTTGGGGGATAAATCTCAACAACAGGAGACAATGCCCATATAAATATAAGGAAGTGTCTCTTTCAGCCAGAATTTTATGACAGGAGAATATAGTTTATTAAAAAAAGCTGTGTTAGAAATAATGGAGTTTGACTTTTGCTTGTGTGTTTAAATTAACTGCTATTTAAATAAGCAGGACAATGGGTCTACAGGGAGATTCCAGCTGAAGTTCTCTTGCGTATTAAATGGATGGTATGAACAATAAGCTTAACAGAGTTCTCTGATATCACCATTATCTTGGTTATTGAATCCATTAGAAGCTGTTTGCTGTCAGTTAAATGATCATATCTCAAGTGCACCTGCTTTACAAGTATTCATTTGGAGCAAGATCATTAACATACTCCTTAAGTCATTTACAGACAATTTGACTTACATTTTTACATTTACAATTGTTAGCTCTTTATAACAAATTAGTAAGATATATATAAATGGATGCACAGAAATTCTACACAATCAAATAATTAGTCTACGAAAGATCTATAGTTTCTGTGACTTGCTTATCTTTATGTAAGTAATGGTTGAGACTCATTGGAAGTTATGATATTTACAAAGTTTTTGAAATAATACAAAAAATAATTGCAGTGGACAAATTAATCCAGATTTTTTTGTTCAGTTAAGTAATCAGCAGGATACTTCAAACAACCAGTTAAATATATTTATTATAAAATGGTAATGATATCTAATTAGTAGAGTTCTAAGAATTAAATGAAATTACAGCTCTTAGCACATTGTATGACACATAGTAAGCACTCAGTTTGTAATTGTAATATTAATCATGATATGCAGGGTGCCTGGGTGGCTCAGTCAGTTGAGTGTCTGACTCTTGATTTGATTTCAGCTCAGGTCTTGATCTCAGGGTCATGGAATGAGGCCTATGTCAGGTTCTGGGCTTAGCAGGGAGTCTGCTTGGGGTTCTCTTTCTCCCTCTGCCCCTCCCCCCCACTCATATGCACACACTCAAGCTCTCTCTCTCTTACACTCTCTTTCTCTCAAATAAATAAATAAGTCTTAAAAATAATGATATGCTCAGTTCTATGGGGGTATAGAAATAGAATTTTTTCCCTCAAAGAGTTTAAAAGGTAATAGAGAAAACATAACCAAAAGCAGTCAGTAATATAGATAATTTATGTATGTAGTGCCATACACTTACCTACTTTGTAGTTGATTCTTATAATGTACCATGCATTGTCCTATTTCACTTGGGTGTATTAATTTAATCCTCACGATATACCTACAAGGATAGTACTAATAATATCTCTGGTTCATACACAAGGAAAATGAGACACAGAGCAATTAAGTAACTTAGTTTAAGTCACACAGCCAGAGATCAGTCAAACCAAGATTTGATTTGAGGCGGTTGACTCAAGTCAGTTAGCTTGACCACTGCTTCCTGAGGCCAACTACCTGAACCAGTGATTCTAACTGTAAGTGAGCAACAGAATCATCTGGAAGGGTTGTTAAAAAACAGATGGAAGAGCTGAATCTCCGGAATTTCTGACTTAATAAGTCTGGGTTGAGGCTGAAATTTTGCATTTCTAGCAGGGTTTCAGGAGATGAAGATGCTGCAGGCTCTGGAACTACGCTTTGTGAACCACTGGTCTAAGTAATGTAGCTGGAGAAGAAGAGATAGAAGTTCATCAGCAAGGGGCTTGGAACTCCTTTAAATGCAGATTAATGATACTTGGACTAGTGAAACCTTGGTTGGTACTGGGGGAGTCTTTGGAAAAGTCAATCTACCCTGCTTATTAGCATGGGGGCCAAGGGCAGCCTACCCCAAAATGTGTCACTATGTTAATTATTTTGAATTAAAGTTACTTAAGAAACAGCCAGTGTAAGAGAAGAGCACTCTAATCCCCCTTTGTCTACAAAAAGCAGTAAATAAATCTCCCACTTGAAAAATACTCTCCTTTATACCAGAAGGTGAAGAGACATCCTTATCCTTATCACTACAGATAGGAGATTCAGTGCTGAGAAATCTGTATAAACAAACCTCATTACTTATACTAATTTACTACTCCCACCCAAATTCTGTTTGGAATTCCTTACTAACTGAAGCTCCCAGACATAAGTTTTCCTTATCCTGTCAATTCCTCATAGATTTATTTTTTCTTCGTCTAAAAGGTATAAAAAGCTGCCTTCCTTGGTCATTTTTTTAAGTCTCAACTTTATTACTGGGCCTCCATCCACACATAATTAAACTTTGTGGGTTTTTTTTTTTTTTCTCCTGTTAATCTGTCTCATGTCAATTTAATTCTTAGACCAGCCAGAAGAATATTAAAGGGTAGAGAAAAGTTTTCCCTCCTCAACACTAAGTGCTATTATTTTTACTTTGTTCCAGACTTAAATGCCTATTTAAGAGTTATAGTGAGACAAAAGCTATGGCTCTTTTGAAACTCATTTGGGAAGGGGTGGCTTTTATAATTATGATCCAGGGGTACACAGTTGCAAAAATGGGATTATTTGTGTTCAGAGAAAGGATGAAATAGTAATCAATAGGTTTGATAACTGAAAACATGGAAGTCTCTCCATGAGATTATTTCCAAGGAAGAATTCATATATTTAATCATTTATTGATTCAACAGATATTTATTAAGACCTACTCTTGTATAGGTTTTATGACAGTTATTAAAACATAGTCACTGCTCCCATGAAATTTACATTCTAGGAGGCAAAACTGGCAAAAAAACAAACATAACTTTAGAATATGTTGGTGGTGATAAATGCTATGAAGAATGATAAATTAGGGCAGGAGTGGGAGTGCATTAAAGAGCAAATCAGAGAAAGCTTATTTTAGAAGGTAACACTTGGGAGAAACCCAAATTAAGTGAAAAATGGAGTCATACACAGAGAGCTAGGAATAAGAGTTGTCTAAGTAAGGACATTCCCAAGGCAGGATAATTGTCTCCTACAGAATAAGCAAAGAGGCTAAGTAAAATGGAAGAGATAGGACCAGGGAATTAGCCAGAAAAAGAGCACTGTGTCTTCTAGACCAAGGTAAACACTTTGAATTTTGTTATGAGTGAGATGGGAAACCACTGGAATGATTTGAAAAGATCAGGATCATGCTGCCTTTGGAATGGAGAGAAAGAGAGAGAAAGAAGCAAAACAAAACAAAACAAAACTGTAGAAGGGCAAGGGCAGAGCAGAAAGATCAGTTAGGGGGTGATAGCAAAAATCCAGGCAAGAGATGATGACCTGGACCAGTACAGTAGCTGAAGAAAATGATAAGAAGTATTTGAATCCTGAAAATATGTTAGAGCCAATAGGACTTATGGCTGGATTATATGTTGGGCATTAAGAAAAATTTTCAAAACTTGGAAATAAGGCAAAAAGTGGATAGCATAAAATTTATGAGGACAAAGTCCCACCTAACTGTTACCTAAGTGTATGTACTTTGTTTGGATTAAAGGTCCTAGGTTTAGCGAAGTTATATGTTAAATTTGTAGACTTCTGCCCAGCAAAGATGCAAATAATTTCTTTCTAGTGGAAAAGATAACCACAAAACTTATAGTTTATTGCTCTGTGGGATATTAATTAGTTTTATATCTAACCTGGCAATCTTTTTCTAATATCTCTTATTTGGTGTGCTTATAAATATGTCTTACTGGTTCCATCATCAATATGTCTTTTACACATGTTCATTATATACTTGCATGAGAGCCATGCCTTTTACATTGAAAAATTATGCATTAACACGAGTAAGAGAAAGACAAAAGTCAAGGATGACACCATGGTTATAGTCTGAGCATTCAGAGTAATGTAGTTACCATTTCCCAAGTTGAGAAAGTGTGGCAATAGAGCAGGGTAGGGTAGAGGGTAAAAATGGAGAGTCTGATTTTAGAAATTTAAATTTCTATAATGAAGTCATTCAATTGGCAGAGTCAGATATTCAGGTAAGGGAGTTGGGCTGGAGAAATAAATTTGGAAGTGATCATATATTGATATTCAAAGCCAGAGACTGTATGAGATTACTTAAGCATGAAGAAAATGAAAGAAAAAAGTATGCAAGGACTGATTCCTGGGGCATTCCAACACTTAAAGATGTAGAATATAAGGAGGAGCCAGCAAGGGCACTGATAAAGGGCAGTCACAAGGGCAGAAGAAAAATTGATAGAGTGCTATTCCAAAAGCCAAGAGAAAAAAATGTTTCAAGAAGAAGGTTAGTAAATTATGTCAAATCATGCCCCAAAAAAGCCAGCAAAATAAGGCTGGAGATTGACCATTGACTTTGGAAACCTGAAAACTTGAACAGAGCAGTTTGGAGCCATAACGAAGACAACAGCCACATGGATGCAGTGGCATAAAGAGAAACAGCAAACAACAGAAATATAAATTGTGGATTGAAAAAACTAGGATATAGCCATATAGTAAGATATCACACAAGAATACAAATGAGCAAACTGGTGGTACAAGCAAGAACATAGATCAATCTTACAATATTGAGCAAAAAAGCAAGACATCAGAATATCTATTACATGAATTCACGTATTAAATGTTCAAAGCTATGCAGAACAAATACTATTTATGAATACCTACATTGGCAGTCCAACTATAAACAAAGGAAGAAAATGATTACCATAAAAGTCAATATAAGCATTCCTTCTTGGGAGGAGGAAAAGGAAAGTGACTAAGGAAGGATACATGGGAGCTGTTGGGATGCTGACAATGTTCTATTTCCTATCTTAGGTGATGATTACAGGAGTAGTTTTCTTATAACTGTTCATACACATTATTCATCTGCATTATGTTGTCTGCAATGTTTTACATGTGTGCTATCTTTCACAATAAAATAATTTTTTAGAAAGAGGGAGGGGAAGAGGAAGCAGAGTCTGACACAGGGCTCCATCTCACAACTCTGAGATCATAACCTGAGTGGAAATCAACAGTCAAACACTTAACTGACTGAGCCACCCAGATGCCCCACAATAAAATAATTTTTAAGAGTGAATAAAGGCATAAGACATAGGATTTAGAAGAAATTTTTTTCTTTTCAAGAAGTTTTTCCATAAGGGTGGAGGAAGAGAAATAGGGCAATGGCTGGAAAGGGATGTGAGTTCAATGGGAGATAATGGCACATGTTTGCAAGATGATGGGACTTGTCCTGTAGTGAGGGAAAATCAATGACTTAGGAGGGAGGAGGAACAATGCAGGAATGAAGTCTTTGAATAAGTAAGAGGAAAATATGAGTGGAGTTGGCTTTCAATAAGAGGCCACACATATAACAAGTGTGGAGGTATTTATAGGTATAGATGTTAGCCATTTGGTAAACAAAATGGTAAACAAAATGATGGCAGCAGGTAGGAGGGGATTTTCCTGATTACTTCTATTTTCTGATTAAAGAAAGAAGTAAGTCATTGTCCAATACTGTCAAGAAGTAGGAAGGAAGATGGGGTGCCTGGGTGGCTCAGTTGTTAAGCGTCTGCCTACGGCTCAGGTCATGGTCCCAGGGTCCTGGGATCGAGCCCCACATCGGGCTCCCTGCTCAGAGAGGAGCCTGCTTCTCCCTCTCCCACTCCCCTTGCTTGTGTTCCCTCTCTCGCTGTGTCTGTCTCTGTCAAATAAATAAGTAAATAAATAAATAAATAATCTTAAAAAAAAGAAATAGGAAGGAAGAAATGTGAAATTATTAAGTGTCAATGGAAAATGAGATGTCTGGCAATGTTTAATGGGATTGTCTTTCAGGCAGCAATCACTGAGGTCCTACTTAAGGTCAAGAATTTAATGTAATATGGTCACTGATATTATGTTTCTCTCTAGCAACATTCAGCCCTGTATTTACATGGCTTAAACTACAAGACTAAGTAGTTTAAGAATTGGATTTAACTAGTGTTGGGATTTTGCTGAGCAGATATCATTTGGGAAGAAACTAGCAAGGGAGTCCCTTCAAAGAAATGTTTATAATAGTAAACTGTAGAATCCAAGACTGATAAAGGGATAAATGACTGCGAAAATATGGCAGAGTCAATGAATTGGAGGTCCTGGTTGTATTTAAGAATGAAACTCATATGAACCAAAAAAACACATAGATAGCTATAATATTGAACTAATATTTGTGGTCAAATCCTGATTTAAGAATATAAAAATCAGAGTATAGCTTTGTACGCTTTCTTATGAGCTCCTTCACCTTCTTCAAACCTCCTTCCTCTTTTTCTATCCATCCCTTCCTGAGGCAGAGTGAAATAAATAAGAAAAAATGTGAGGGGGTAGGGGGTAGGGGTTATGTGCATAAAAGAAAGAAACATAGAAGGAAAAAAATCTCCCATTGAAAGGAGTTCTTGCATCCCCACAGACTCAGACTAAAACAGTTCCTCCTGTGGGGACATAAGAAGAGCTGTTTGTCTCAGGCAGCATTTAAACCATGACCATTGCCCCTTCTAGGTGGGCAATGAGGCTTTCTTTCTTGTGACTCCCCACAGCACCTAGTTCAGTGCTCATTATCATTAATAGCTTATTAACCAACAAAGGGCAAAATGCAGAGTGGAAAAGTTTTGCCAAGATCATTTTCTTAAAAAAAAAAAAAAAAAAAATGCGGTCCTGCAACAATTTGTTAAAACAAGGGCCAGAAATAGGATCTGGAATTACCAATTACAGTACAAGCTCTAAGACTCTAGATTCTGTTTTCTTGCACAGTATCTTTAGAAAGTGATATTTCAGAGATAAGAAAATGAGGTCCATATATTTGTCCTATTAAATCAAATAATGTAAGCACCACATAGAAAAGTTCTATGGAATCCTTTCCAACATTGCTATTCAAAAAAATTACCTGCTGGCTAACATTTTAAACCTAACACTTTAAGGACCACAGAATATCACAACTGAGGAAACTGTGAAAGTTTATTAGTAGCAGGCAATAAAAATATTCACAAAATCAGAGGAAGAATTAACCTACACATGGTTATATGTGAAGATGATTCTTTAATAGCCAAGTTTGTCTTTATGGTAAGACCTGTGGAGGGGAAAAAAGTAACCTCATATTTGATGTCTTAAATTTTAGCTTGTTTTTCTTATTTCTACAGAGCAATATTATATAAATGGCAATAGCATATTGATAACAGAACAAACTGGGACAGGGCCTCACTCTTCCTGCAAGTGGATTTGTGTCACTTGGAATGATGTCACAAGGTGTACTCAGTCCTGAATTTCCATGCCCTTGACTATTCCTTCCACCCTGAGTTATATGGTAGCCCCTTTCTAGACTCCCTGGGGTCAAATTTTGCCTCACAAGTGTGGGTGGGGGGAGTTGAATACATTGCACTTTTTTCCAGGGCTCTCTCTCATCACCAAATGATAAGATCACCCACACTGCCAGAGTGCATCTTGAGCAAAAGCTCTGAGAGCTGAGAGCCAAGTCCCTGAAAAAGCAAAAAAAGTAAAGGCTGAATGCAGAGGACAATGCCACAAGCCCAGGTTTCTGGACAGCAGACAAGCAAGCAAGGGTCTGAGGCTGATCTGCATTTTGGTGGAACCTAGAGCTCACCAAAGGGTCTTGTTAGAACTTATGTTAGTAGGGGTCAGTATAAGGGAAAAGAAACATGTTATAAAATTAGGAAAATAATGAAGGGTTTTATTATAATAATGTACTTCTAAAAATTCAGAGAATTGAATTTTATTCCTCCTAGAAAAATACAAGATTAATGAAGAAGAATTAGAAAATAACAAAAACAGAAAGGAAAAATAACTTCATAAGCCACCACGAGAGATACATGTGTATTTTTTAATAAAATAGAATTAACAGAAATATTTCATCCTGTTTTTGTCACTTAATATGTTTAGAATGGCATTTTAAAGTATCATACTTGTCTAAAAGGCAATCTACAGAGTGGACAAAAGTATTTGCAAACCATCTATCTGATAAGGGGTTAATATTTAATATATAAGTAACTCATACAAATCCATAGCAAAAAAAAAAAAAAACTAATTGTAAAATGGGCAAAGGACTTGAATAGGTATTTTTTTTAAAGACATACAAATAGCCAATAGGTACATGAAAAGATGATCAATGTCATTAATCATCAAGCAAATGCAAATCAAAACCACAGTGAGATATCACCTCACCCTTGTTAAAATAGCTATTATCGAAAAGACAAGAAACAACCAGTGTTGGGGAGGATGTGGAGAATAGGGAACCCTGTGTTGGTGGGAATGTAAATTGGTGCAACCCCTATGGAAAAAGATAGTTTCCTCAGAAAAAATAAAAACAAAACTACCATACAATCCAACAATCCCACTTTGGGATATATCCAAAGGGAATGAAATTAATATCTCAAAGAGATATCTGCATCCCCATATTCATTGCAGTATTATTCACAATAGCCAAGGCATGGAAACAACCTAAGTGTCCATCAATGGATGAATAGATAAAGAGAAAAAAAATATATATATATACATATAAAATCACATTTTCTTTATCACATATATCACACACACACACACACGTATATATAACACATTTTCTTTACATATACACACACATATACATACA
Organism: Mirounga leonina; assembly: GCF_011800145.1. Lineage (NCBI taxonomy): Eukaryota > Metazoa > Chordata > Mammalia > Carnivora > Phocidae > Mirounga > Mirounga leonina. The sequence goes on from NW_023270268.1 coordinate 42,895,431, forward strand.
TACATATAATGGAATTTCATTCAGATATATAAAAAAAGAGAAAGGAAATCCTGCCTTATGCCACAATATGAATGGACCTTGAGGGCATTATGATAAATGAAATAAGTCAGAGAAAGACAAATACTATATGCTATCACTTATGTGTGGAGTCTTAAAAAAACCAAACTCAAAGAAATAGAGAGTAGAATGTTAGTTACCAAGGGCTAGAGGTGAGAGAAATGGAGAGAAGTTGGTCAAAGATAACAAACTTCTAGCTATAAGTATGTTCTAGAGATCTAATATACAACATGGTGGCTATAATTAACAATACTGCATTATATACTTAAAAGTTGTTAAGAGGGTAGATCTTAAACATTGTTACCACAAAAGATAAATGATAGTTATGTGAGGGGTTAGAGATGTTAACTAACCCTACTGTTGTAATCATTTTGCAATATATGTATCCATGAAATCATGTTGTACACTTAAACTTACATATCTAATGTCATATTATCCTAGTGAAGCTGGAAAAAAAAGTATCATTCTTCTATAATATTACATATCATCTTAATGCTGAATAAATGAAGGTATTCTATTTCATCAACAACTTATTGTTAAATATTTGGGTGGTTTCATTGTTGTATACATCCGTGATGATTTCTTTTTTTTTTTTTTAAAGACTTATGTATTTATTTTGAGAGAGAGAGAGAGGGAATGACCACACTTGAGTAAGGGGAGGGGCAGAGCAAGAATCTCAAGCAGACTCCCCGCTGAGCCTAGAGCCTGAGGGAGGGCTGATCTCATGACCCTGAGATCATGACCTGAGCCAAAGCCAAGAGTCAGATGCTCAAGCGACTGAGCCCCCCAGACACCCCTGATTTCTGACAACAACAACCCAAGTTAGGCCAAACTTCACTGGCAAATGGCTCAGTCCTTCACAAGACACTCCTCATTCACACACCAGCTGCAAGTTTGGGGGTCTCCAGGCCACTGTCACTTCTGACCAGCAGGCTACAAGATTAAGAGTTCCTACTGTCCCCTCAGGTTCCATAATCCCCTAGAATGACTTATAGAGCTCTAGAAAGCACTATACTTAAGTATTACAGGTTATTTTTTAAGATTTATTTATTTATTTGAGAGAGAGCGAGAAGAGAGAGTGAGAACGTGAGTGCTTGCAAGTGGGGAGAGGAGCAGAGGGAGAGAAACCCAAGCAGAGTGCATGCTGAGCTCAGAGCCTGACTCGGGGCTTGATCTCACCACCCTGAGATCATGACCAAACAGAAATCAAGAGTCTGGACATATAACCAACTGAGCCACCCAGGTGCCCCAGTATTACAGTTTTATTATAACAAAAGGATACAAGTCAGAACCAATCAAAGGGAGAGACACATAGAGCAAAATCTGGGAGTGTTCTAAACACAAAGATTCTGTCATCCTCAGGGACTTATGACCTTCCCAGCACATCAGTGTGGGACAATCCACAAAGTACTGCTGACCAGGGAAGCTCACCTGAGTTTTATCCAGATTTCATTAGGTAGGCATGATTGCTTAAACAATTGGCCACGGTGTTACACTCCATCTCCAGCCCACTTCCCACCCCGGGAGGTTGGAGTCATCTCACAAAGCTCAGAGTCCTAACCCTGAAAACACACAGTTGATCTTACTGACAACTCATTAGCATAAACTATCTAGGGTCCCACCATGAATAACAAACACTCCTATCACTGGGAAATCCCAAGAATTTAGTCTACTTTCCAAAAACCAGGGGCAACAGCCAGTCGAATTTTTTATTATACAACACCTCAAGTAGAAAAATGAGTTTAGGGCGCCTGGGTGGCTCAGTTGGTTAAGCGACTGCCTTCGGCTCAGGTCATGATCCTGGAGTCCCGGGATCGAGTCCCACATCAGGCTCCCTGCTCAGCAGGGAGTCTGCTTCTCCTTCTGACCCTCCCCCCTCTCATGCTCTCTCTCTATCTCATTCTCTCTCTCAAATAAAAAAAAAAATCTTTAAAAATAAAAAAAAGAAAAATGAGTTTATCACACTCCTCCATTCATAGCTCATTCCAACCAATGCCTGCAAAATTCCTCTTTTTAAAAAAAAAATTTATTTTATTCCCAATTCAATTTTTATCCCCACTTTCCCATTGCATTCACTCTCTTTACTATATATCTTTTTTTAAAGATATATCTTCATCACTATAAAATATATAATGATTAAATTATATAGATGGCATAGTGTTAAAGAATCTGTTCTTGAACCTTACTGAAACATCATTGTTTTACAGCTGTGTGTATGACTCTAAGTATTTCTAGTTAATGGCTTCTAATTTTACTGTATAGTATTCCATAGTGTTCATCCATCTTTCTATTCCTGGAGTCGTAGATAAATTGTAAGTGAAGTGAACTTTCTGGGTCAAGCAGAAAGTTTATCTTAAGGCTCTTCAAATATATTATTATAAATTTACACAAGAAATTTATACCATCAATAAAAAAATAAAGTGGTCATGTTTTGGAATCACCAATATCTGAGATTTATCTATTTTTAATTTTTCTAATTTGAAAATATTAAAAAAGTATCTCCTTTTAATTTGCTTTTTTATTATTAAAAAGGTTGAACTTATTTTCAGGTATCAGGTATAGAATGAGAAGAATGAGGTAGATAAGAAAATGCATTTGCTTTCCATTTTTCAAAATTTTATTCAGATACTAAATAAGACAATGAACATACTTGAATGCTCTCTAGCCTATGGCCAGCTTTCCACCCTCTAGATGCATAAAATATTCTCCATACATATCTCCAATTTATTGAATGTCTGCTTTGAATAAGGCCTTGTGCTATGTATAGTCAGGGATCAAAAAACTTAAAAATCCTGATCCTTCTCCTTAAGGAGCTTGCCTTTTAATTGGAAAAATAAGAGACAGATACAGATAGCTAAAACAGATGGTAAAAAGAGATATTTGTCATAGGAGTCTCATAAATAAATAAAATATTAAGAGGTGGGGGGAATGTGAGAAGAGGTAAATAACATGAAATTAAGGATTTTCTAGAATTCAATAGTATGGAGGACAGTTGACAATTTTTGAGTAGGAAAATGAAATGATCCCAATCACACTTAAAAGATCTTGATCTACTAGTGTTATTTAGGACGGACTGCAAAGGTCAAGAAACTGGCCTAAAGACTGATCAGGTGGTTGACTGAATATTTAGGTCATGTGAGGGTTAATGAGGGACTTAACTAGGAAATTATAACAGAGATGGAAAGGAAGGAGAAGAGAAAGGAAAAGTTGCAGGATTTAGTCTTGGTTGGACTTAGGGGCCTACATAATAGGGAATGGTTCCGAATTTTTAAATGTGGGCTATTGGCGTGATAGAGAAGCCACTAACACAAATGGGTTAGGAACCTAGAGAAAGACTGAGATGATCTGGGAAGGTGGAAAAATAATATGTCTGATATGTAGCCAAAAGTTGGAAGTGTGTGTGTATGTGTGTGTGTGTGCGCATGCACACGCAGGCCTGTCACACATGCATGCATATATATGTATGTCCAGTTCAGAATTAAACCCAAGATATCGATTTGGAAGCCATCTGCATAAGGTTAAAGGTGAGGATCCTTTGGCCAAGATCTCCTAGAGAGATGAGAGAGCCAGAAAATTAAAGAGAGCTAAGGTGATGATTTCTTACAGGTTTATAAGCATGGGATTGGCAGAGAAATCAGTAAGAGAGGGCACCTGGGTGGCTCAGTTGGTTAAGCAACTGCCCTCGGCTCAGGTCATGATCCTGGAGTCCCTGGATCAAGTCCCGAATCGGGCTCCCTGCTCGGCAGGGAGTCTGCTTCTCCCTCTGGCCCTAACCCCTCTCATGTGCTCTCTCTCTCATTCTCTCTCTCAAATAAATAAATAAAATCTTTAAAAAAAAATCAGTAAAAGAGAAGAGGACCAACCAGGGAGACGGGGGAGAGCTCAAAGGTGTGAGTTCATGAAAGCCAAGGGAGAAGAAAGGTAGGGTTTAGTTGAAAGGGTCAAATACTATAAACAGTTCACAGAGGGTGAGGCCCAAGAACAATCTTGTGTGTGTGTGTGTACTTTAGTTATATTTATTTATCTTCAGAATTTTACTTCCTTTCTAGAATTTATAACTTTGAAACCCACTAACATACTGGGATTGTTCTCCTTTCTTTAGTATTTTACTATTGCTTAAGCATTTTGTATGACGGGAAGATTTCTCAGTGGTAGTAAATTTCTTTTTTTTTTATTATTATTATGTTATGTTAATAACAAGAACAATCTTAAATCTGGTGCTCAACAGGCATCAGTGACCTCCAGAGGAGCAAATCCAGGGCCATGCCAGGTCTCAAAACCAGTAAGAATTCATCAGCCACAAGGCCATCCACGCAACAACTGTGAAGCATTCTGTCTAGAAGCATGGTGAGGAAAACACGATGAGACATAAGATAGTGCCTTGAGGCACTTCATTCACAAATGGAGCTAACAGTATTTTTAATGTGTAAAAGGGATCAACCATATTGTAACCTGTAGAATTTAAGACTGAGAACATCCTCCAGTTGGTCCATTCTCCTCTCAGATATCAGTAAATAGTAGTTTTCAAAGTGTCAATGGCAAAAGATGCCTTCCTGATAATAGAATGGCGATTTTCCCTTCTATTAGCACCATTTGCATTTATAATATTATTACTTTTGCTACATATTTGAGTCAGGGAACTACTAGTAATAATTCACGCTATCTCCCTCCACAATTCCAGTTATAAACCAAGTCCAAAAGGCTCTACAGTAGGCTCTGAGAAACACCTTCACCAATGACTGATAAGAGTCCTGTGACTTCCTATATTTTAAATTGCCTCTGATTACAAAACTAGCCACCACATCCTGCTACTCCCTGGGGCTCTTTCTGTTGTGGTAGTCCATTCATCCTTTGTAATCCTAAAGAATCAATATTTGACCTCATACTCTGTATCAGTAAATGATCTGCCTAGTTGTGACACCAAAGATGAGAAAAGCCATGTGAGCACGAGGTGCTATTATTCTTTTCAAGCATACACAAAATACTATACTTTGTAGAAAGTGAAGGGGATAGCTAATTAACTATTTCAACTCAAATAATTAATGCACCCCCAGTTAGTGGAGTTAGTTTTCACTTGTTAATATGACTAAAGGAGGAGCAGGTGAAGGTGGCTGGAGCATCACTGAGGAGGGCAGATTCCTCTCAGAGGCACTCTGGGGAGTCAGGTTTAGCAAATGAGACAATGACGGGTATAGTGCCCAGAACATGATAAAACCAATTACACCTTAAGAAAGGACTAGCCGACTACCGTAGAGAACAGGACATCTCCAAGAATACAGCCAACTAGCCAAACACTCGCTTAGGAGTTTATCACAAGGTTGGAGACTATTGTCCATCTTTCTGAAAGACATGCTTAAGCTGAGGTATCTTGTTGGAAAATAAAATCAGGCAACAATTTACTAAGCCTGTGGTTTGTATATTTTAAAATGCTCAGTAATAGGATAGTATATCCCCCTCTTTAAAATGTCGTGAGGTTTTGTGCTTTTCTCTAACTTAAGCTTTTCATGCTCTCAGACATTTCATATTCACAAGAGAAAGCTTCCTGTTTCTTACCTGGGTACATCTGGAATAAGAGCAGATGGCGCCATACCTTCAACTGCTTTTAAACCCTTGCTTGATTTATCACTTAAAACTTGTCTTGGCTTTAAATGCTGCTACTTCTTCTGGCCTCCCTTCTGCTTCTTTCATTTCTATTTCTTATTGCCCTCTACTGCTTTATGAATATTAAAGCTTGCGACTCAGTGAGACAATTGCAAGTGAAGAAGCCACAGAAATTTTGGAAGAATTATAACAAAATATTACCAGAAGTTATTCTTACATTGTGGGATTATTGGTCATTTATTTTCTTCTTTATATTTCTTTATATTTACCTTGCTTATACTTATTTAATATTCCCTGAAACACTCACAAAACAATGTGTTATTTTTGTGAAAAGAAAACATAATACTATTTAGGTTTTGATAAATGTGATTAATTGTAAACTGGTTTTATTTTTTTTTTCTTCATGCTATAGAAGCAATTTTAAATAAAGCTAGAATGAATTGAAACTTTCAATTCTCACTTTTAAGATTTATAAAATATTGCCTCCCTTTTGTAATTAATTTAAATGCACATATGTGTGTGATTATACAAATGTTTATTTCTACATTTCCTGATTCCAAATGGAATTGGAGGTAAAGAAAACCAAATTTAGCCAACTCCTGAGATTTAAGATAAGCAATTTTGCTTGCGTAAACCAAACTGAATTCCAAACCATTCATTTCCACCCACACTGATCTCTATGAAACTCAACCAGTTAACCTTTTGATTTTATTTTTCTAGAGTGAGAAGTATTGTGGTCAGCATTCTGAGTTCATGAAAAAAAAAAAAATAAGGCATTCAGCCATAGCACTTAACTATTCCTGATTTTCTTCGTACAAATCTCACTTTAAGTTTAAAAACACATTCAAATAATGGTAATAGGTAATGGATTACCATTCCTAAATTCAGTGGAACCATATCTGATAACTAGAAGGTGTTAATTTAGAAAATTTCTTGCATAAAAACAAATCCTACTTCCTATCAAATCCACACAATTGCGGTATTTCTCATGCTTGTGCTATTCAACTTTTCCCAGCAAACTGGCTTACAGGTTTTTTTTTCTTATATTGTATTTTAAGAGAAATGTATATATCAATGTTACTACACACTGAGAAGTAACCTAAGGGGAAACTGTCCCAATGGATGAATGTTCATTTCCAGGAAAGTATCTTTTAGGAAAAAGAATGGCTCAAAGGACTCAAGTTGGCAGAGAAAGAGAGTATATGATAATAAATCAATTATATATTATCCTCTGGAAACCAATGGCTCTGACCACCTCATTGACTACTTCCCAAGATTATTGCGAAGATAAAATGAGAATTCAGGTAAGAGCATTTTGTAAACTCTAAAGTGCCATGCAAATATTATTGTTCTTTCTGAATAACTTACATTGGTACAGTATCTGGACCAGAGTAAATATAGATCAGTTGCTTGACAACCCAAGTTCAATGTTTTCTTAAGCTGAGTAACTGAATCGCAATTAGAAATACACCGGTTGTAAAATTCTTTCATTATTTCAAAATTGGAATTTAAGCAATGTGTTACAAATGAGATGATAAAGAGGCATTAACCTGAATTTTGTATCAGAAAATTGTGCAGTTCAGAGGAAAAAAAAAAATCCTGTGATAATGTAACTAATCCCTAGTACTCTCCCATCTTACTGTTCTAAGTTGTTCCAATTCACCACTAACTCAATGGTTTTTTTGTTTCTCTTCTACCGTTTGATATTTGTTGTTCGGATTGCATTTTAATCGTATTGCATTCACAGTTGACAGACTTCGTAAGATGATATGTATCCATTTTTTTAATATTAGCATTAAAATAATTGTGCTTAAATTGAAAGCAACACACAGTTTTCCAGGTACAAGTTTTTAAGGGTGTAGAACTGTTCGCAACTTCCGTGGACAACAGCAGTGCTGATTACAGATCATTCAAACAAATGTTCTTTGATTTGGCTGTTATAACCACGTCTGTCTCTGCTAAGGGGGGGAAATAAAGCAAGTGATATAATTCCCTATGTGTTGAAACCTTTTAGCTGGCAACAGCTTTTTAATGGCTTTTTTTTTTTGCAGTCAGCAAGAAATGTACATTTATTCAACTGAAAGCAACAATGATGATAAGGAGAAAAAAAATGTTTCCAACTCTTGTTTCACTACATGATTTTCAAGATGGTTTTGTGAAGTTTCATTTACAGTCTCTAACAAAGCAAATCAACAGATACATATATTATCTGTGTATAGAACACAATAAAAGCATAAAGAGAAATAAAATGGCTACATTAGATAATACACAAGTGTATCTGGTCAGACAGGGCCTATTTTTTTCTAATCATAACGAATTGGCTTGCAAATGTTAGGTATTTATTCACCCTTGGGAAAAAATCTTCCCAGTTCAATTCAATAAAATAAGTCATCTAGTGATCATAGTCTTTGCAACAAAAGAACCAGAAGGATGTTACAAATATGTTAGCACAGAACAGAGAAAAACATTACCACACTCATCTGCAAGACGGCTTCTCTCTAATTAGATGGATGCAAGAATTGAAACTGAGGTCACATCTCTATCACCGCCACTGGGGGCAGGGGATGCTGCAATTTAGTGTGCTGATTGGCAAATGTGGACGTATCCAGAGACTATATTGATATTAACTATAATAGAATTTAATACATTTTCTTAAGTGGACACTCTATGAAAGATTTGAAATTGAACTTCTGGAACACATTTGCCGTGAAGTTATATTTAAGCAGGGAATGGATTCTAAAGTCAGCAAGTAAGACAAAAATCTTGCGGAGTCAAAATTACCAGTGAACATCTATTGTGCTGCCTTTAAACTTCTAGGATTTAGAGCCTTATAAAGTAAAAGGCCCTAACTATTTCTTTCTGTTTTCCTTTGCATTTTAGTTTTAGCCTCTGGGGGGATAGTGATTAGTTTAATTTGAACTGGGAAAAATTCTCTTTCTGTTTTTGTAGAGTCAATATAGTTGAATTCATGAAATACAAATGAGTAGAATACTAGAATACTATTGCACTCTCCTGATCCATACTATGCTACACTGAATATTTAAGTATATTCTTTCCTCTTTAATTTTCAAGATGACATTTGTGAAATGATTAATGACTCCGTTTTTAGATGAGGAAATTGAAGCTAACAGAAGTTATGTAACTTGCACGTAAGTGGCCTAGTTAGTATTCAAACCATGTTGATTCCATAGCTGGTGCCCTTTATGTTATACTTTATCAACTCCTAAAAATATAAGGAAGTATTTAAAGCATGGTTATAGTTGTAATATTAATAATGGAGCTGCACCTGGCTGGGCCATTTGAATAATTTTTAGAATGCTGTATTAAAGGTCTCCATTAAATAAAAAACACTCAGTGTTTGGAAAAAATTGGTGGCTTGGGATAATGTAGGCTAGGTAATCTAGCCCCCCTTAATTACCCTCCTCAGCCAGGCCTCTTAGCTCCTACCTAGAATATAGCTAACATATCCTTGCTCATTGATTTTTTACTTAACCTCTCCTTCTTTTAAACCAATATGCAAAATATTTTTGTAAAACTCTTCCTAAGACATCTTTTATTACATCGTCTCCCTCAAAAACTTTCAATAGCTCCCTATTTTCAATATCATCAAGCTAAGCTTCTGCAGTTTTGCAATTTTGTCTGCGTTGTTCTAACTTTCTGTTTCCTTTGCATTTCTAGTCAGTGTTCTCTTTACTTTCTATGCTTTTTACTCAAAAGCCCTATCCACCATTGAAGATTTATTCATCATTGTAATCTTATCCCGAGTCCATATTCCTCCATGAAGGCTCCTGTGACCCGACCAGCCTCTTTATATGTCTCTTTCATGAACTTCTATATGTCTTTCCTTATATCAGCAACTTCAGTATGCCCCATATGTCTTTATCCCTAACATCACCTAGAAAAATTCTGAGCATTTGAAAATCACCAAATGATTTAATACCCATGAAGAAAAATTTCTTATGGAAACAATAAATGAAAGATTTGGACTGAAATATTTATTTAATCAATCTTATAAAAATAAGAATTATTAGAGCACAATAAAAATAAATATTTAGGCCAGAACTGTCCAACAGAAATATGCAAGCTGTATATAATTTAAAATGTATAGTAATCAAATTTTAAAAAGAAACCAGAAGTTATATTAGTTTCCTATTGCTGCTATAACACATTAGCACAAACCTAGTGGCTTAAAAAAACACAAATGTATTATCTTATAACTCCAGAGGTCAGAAATATGAAAGAAGTCTTACAGGGCTAAAATCAAGATGTTGTCAGGGCCGGATCCTCCTGGGGAAGCTCTGAGAAGAGAATCTGTTTCCTTACTTTTTCAGCTTCTACATGCCATCAGCATCCCTTGGTTCTAGGCCCCTTCTTCATCAGTCCAACTTTCTCCAAGATCACAACTCCTGCTCCTCACTGTGATCTCCTATTGCCTTTTTATATAGGATGCGTGTGATCACATCAGGCCCACTAGGATAATCCGGGATGATCTCCTTATCTGAAGATCCTTAATTTAATCATATTGGTTCAGTCCCTTTTGCCATATAAGGTAACATTCACAGGGATTAAGATGTGGACATCTTTGGAGGTCATTATTTGGTCTACCACAGAAACAAATTAACCTAATTTTAATAATATATTTTATTTAACCCAGTGTATACAAAATATATTATTTTAGCCTGTAATTAATGTAAAAAACTTTACACTGCTTTTGTTTTTTAAGTTGATTAAAATAAATAAAATTAGAAATTTACTTCCCTAGTGGCACTACCTATATTTCAAGCGCTCAATAGTCATGTGTGACTAATGACCTACCATATATGGATGATCAATACTTTCTATCTGTGAAGGTTAGAGAACTATATGTTAAAGGGAGCATAGTCCACATAAGACTGCTTTCATTTCTGATGCCAACAGAAAGTTTGGGAATACTTAAGACCACCGTTGGTTTCAATAATTCACCAAAAACATTCACAGAATTCACTGAACTTTGTTATAGTCACGATTATGGCTTATCAGAGAGAAAGGATAGAGATTTATATCAGGCAAGGGAAGAAATGCATAGAGCAGAGTCTGGGGAAGTACTGTGTATGGAGTTTCCATTATCCTTTCCCTGTGAAGTCCTGAAAAGCACTGATTTCCGGAAATCCACGTGTGACAATACACATGGAGTATTTGCCACCCAGGGAAGTTCAACCAAGCCTCAGTGTCCATATGTTTTACTGGAACTCCATCACATAAACATGATTAATTGCCCACAAGGCTGACTTCAGTCTTCAGCTCCTCCAGAGGTCAACTGATACCACACGACCCATCCACTCTCCATCATATTGTAGGTATGGCTCAGAGCCCCCACCCTACATGATATGGTTACTAGCTGGCTGGTCCAAGGTCCCCAAGCAAATAAAGATACTCCCTCCTATGAGTCATGACATTCTAAGGGTTTAGAGATTACCGCCCAGAAGACTAGGGCAGAGACCAAGCCCCTGTTTGGCTTAGTTAAATTCTTTGCTACACACTCACCAACAACTGATTTGATGAAATTTTGTTTACTAAGTTTACTATTTTGGTATCACATAGAAATAGCCAATGAACTTCTATCATTTATTTCAACAGATAACCAAGTATCAAATGGATAATTACATTTCACAGTTACCTAATTTGTTTTTTTGTTTTTGTTTTTGTTTTTGTTTTTTGTTTTTTGTTTTGAGAGAGAGAAAGAGAGCACACAACTAAGGGGGGGGGCCGCAGGAATAGAGGGAGAGAATCTCAAGCAGGATTCACACCCAGCCCCCAGAGCCCAACTCGGGGCTCCATCTCACCACCCTGAGATCATGACCTGAGTTGAAATCAACAGTTTGACACTCAACCCACTGAGCCACCCAGGTGACCCTAGATGATAATTTAATATAAATACTAAAGAACATTTCCTTTAAGTAACTGAAGGATGTCTAAGTAAATCTACCTGTTACACTGAGTCATTTCTTTGCTTCTGTTTGTCAAGAAGGCTGATTTGTACTCCTTAGACATAAAATATATACTGTTTTGATCTAATTAAAAACCAGTGTCACATTCTTGACTTATGACCCTCTATATCCAATTCAAATCAGAGATAAACATATAGCATTGCTTCTACCTAAATATAATTATCCAAATGATCCCTGTGTGGCTAAAGGTATCTCATAAATCTGGATTTTCAGCAACATTGTCTCTAGTGTTCATAGATCAAGAGGATTCTTTTGAAATAGTTCACTTGGAAATTTCAAAATTCCATAAAATTTCAAAGTTGGTAAGAAATTTAAGTTCCACATATAACCAAAATGAGACACAAAGTAGTGAGATGATTTGTGCAAGATGACATGACGAATAAGTGGCAGGAATATAACTTCATCTTTTGTCTCCTAACTCCAAGTCGTGTGTGTGTGTGTGTGTGTGTGTGTGCGCGCGCGCGCGCTACATCACGACTCCTTCTAAACTATGTGGATACTAGTAAATGTATAGGCATCAGCCTGAATGTCAGTTTGTAGAGGATGCCTGAAATACCGTGGAGAAGGCTTTTCTGGTCCCTTCTTGAGTCTGCAGCAAAGAGTATTGTAATTCATGAGCAGTGTAATGGAACTGGGGAGGGGAAAGAGTGGCCAAGTATTTGCTCCATTTCCCATCCCCAAAGTAAACATATAACTCAAAGGTAATATGAAAGTAATGCAGTTTTGGAATATAGGTGAGGTTCAGTGGGGTGAAGTCCGGAGCCGACGACCAAGAAAGAATTCTTGAGGCATCTTTGGTGCAAAATGGTGGTTTATTAAAGCACGGGGACAGAACCCGTGGGCAGAAAGAGCTGCTGCACTGTGGTCTTGAGGAGTCGCTGATTATATACTCGGGAGTGGGGAGGTGAGGACAAAGGGGGTGTCCAGAAGGACTGTCATATGCTAAAGACTCTCGGGATACTGGAGGCCTGGTTATTGTCAAGCCAAAGTTGTTTTTCCCTCTAATGAGGCACTAACATGAAGACAGTTGGGGAGTTTCCTGCAGGAGTGTTACATTCCTCCTGTCACATGTCCTTGTCAATGGGCTTCAGGTTCAAAAGAAATTCAATTTTATTGACATTTCCTTCTGCCTCAGCCTCCCTCAATTTCATGTAGGGGAGGGTGATGTTAGGGCTTCAGGAAACTGAGGTATGGGTCTCTGGAAGTTAGGCTATTGATAAGAAAGCTTCTTCCTTGTAAATCACTAGGACATTTGTAAACTGAGGGAGACTTGTCCTGCAGGATTGTGATCTCTATCAGTTAACCATTTGTTTTTCCTTTAGGGCAGCCAGGAGTGCCTGAGGAATGTTACATATATCCCAAAGGATTGGAGGTGGGGGTAGGGGGCCAGCTTCCGCTTTGTCCTCAGCTTGCCTTCTGTTCCCTCATCAAAAGCATCAGTTATTATTACAATTTGTCTCTGATTTGGAAAACTCTCTTTCTAGGCCTCAGTTCTCACATAAGGAGGAAAACTACAATAATCAATGGTTCTTCTGGTTTTAAGATGTAAAAGTAATCACTTTATGCATGGTCTGCATTTGTAATCTAGAACAGTTTCTGGCACACAGGATTGCTCTTAAATATTTGTTAAATGGCTACATGTATTGCAACAGGAAGGAGCTAGAGGAGATAAGGTATAGCAAGGTAAATTAACACACCTGAGGAAAACCTGCAATGAATCCTTATGTATAGCATCTCCCTTATTTGGACAAGGAAGTTGGTACTCTGAGATAATTCAGACTTACTCTAGAGAATTTACATGGTAGTAAGGAGGGCCCTGCCCTGACATTTATTTAAAATAGGAAATCAATCCCCTGCATGGGAATTTTATCCAATACTCCACATCATTTGCAAAACAATCAAGTGCCAGTCAACCCATTTTGAATAAAATAAACTAAATCAAATAAAAATTAAATGCAAACATCAATACACTGTTAAATTTAAAATACTGTGAAACTTCAAAGAATGGGAATAGCTTAAAATTAGCATGAAAATTAAGCAAAAACAGCTAAACTGAGTTGTTAAATAGGGCCATTAAGGAGACAAAGTACTGCTCAGGCTATTTTCTAACCAAATAACAATTTGTTAATATAAGCACATTGGCTGCAAATTAATTCCCTATAATGTAAAATGGGCATCATTTTCATACTCTTTACTGATGCAAACATCTACCCTCTAAAAACTAGCTTAAAGGAAAACAGGGTAGAGAGAAATGCATTTTTGTTGTGAGAATCCTCAGTTGTGACTTAATATTACAAATCATGATGCTTTTGTTTTTCTTGTTTTGTAAAATCAAGTAGATCTTATCATAGAGGGGAAAAACATCTCCGGGGTCATCGGAGTTTGTTCCTCTGTGTTATGTGGGTTTGACCATGTCACTATGGTCATAAATAGCAATCTGTATTTTATCTAATCTACTCGAGTATTCCTAGTGATGCGACCTTAGTGGTCTTTCCTCAGCAAATTATTCCTAAATCTAATCAGCCCTACATTTAGAAATACTTTCCTAATGTCTAACCTAATGATCTAGTTTCAGGTTGTTATACCTTGTTACACTACCCTTAACAACTTTAAAGAATTCCTTTTCCTGCTGGATGTTATCACCTCCCAAGTATCTATGCTCTATCATGATCATTTGTACAGTTTATTCTCTAAACAGAACTGGGCAAATAATGTTCCCTTAACTTCACCGCAAAGACCATGCCCTGCAAATCCCCTATCACTCATAATACTGTGGTCTAGGTTCCAGTTATCTGAAGAACCAGAGTGACTGAATTTTTATACATTGAGGTAATGATACGGTGTCTCCTTTCTGGTATTGTGCAAAACTATCCCCTAAATTTGATCATCTTCAGAATGGAAATGAATGTGACAATATTAGTAACGGTAGGTGATCAAGATGACCTTAACGTTCCTCTCAGTTGGACTAAATTTTAAATGGGTTTCTTCCTGACTACAGAGTATTTACTTTAGAAAACTTGTAATTCTAGACTCTTTGTCTGGTCCTTTGAGATATAATTCTTTTACAACCCAGGGATGTCTTTTGAAAGGATGTGGGAGCCATCCTTTTGAAATGTAATTAAAAAAAAAAAAAGTATCTTTCTCTCAGTCTCTATGGGAAGATAGGAGCCTAACTTCAGTAAGTGCCAATTAGCAAACAGATGGCCTAGTCACACTGACCAACCTCCTCCCAGTGTCCTCTAGGAGTTTTCCACTAGCTCACCTCAGTGCTTAAAAACTCTCTAGCCCTTTGGCCCTTTGCTTCAATGCAGCTGAGTTCAGTTTCTTTGCCCTATTGCAATAGTCTTTAATAAAATCTTCCTTGCCTGTTTAACTTGTCCTCTATCCTTGTAAGGATAGAGGAAGCCTCAGCCACTATCTAACACCAAAGGATTTGGATCATGATAAGAGTTAAACAAAAGGAGCTTTTCCAGTAATATGATGTATAAACAGGTATGCCAACTTTGTGAGAATTCATTGAGCCATACATTTGTATTTGCCTCTTTTCTTTATGTATGTTAAAACTTCAATCAATAAGCTTACTTTATAGTTTGGGGGCACCTGGGTGGCTCAGTCAGTTAAGCATCTGCCTTCAGCTCAGGTCGTGATCTCAGGGTCCTGGGATCCAGCTCCACATCTGGCTCCTTCTCAGTGGGGAGTCTGCTTCTCCCTCTCCCTCTGCCTGCCTCTCTTTCTCTCTCTGTCAAATGAATAAATAAATCTTTAAAAATATAGATATAGTTTGAATTCTAGCTCTGCCATTTACAATATTAGGACATTGGGGATGATATCTAAGTTCTCAGAATCTCAGCTTCCTCATGGGTTAAATGGGAAGAATAATACATACCTCACTGTGTAGTTGTGAGATTTAAATTAACCAAATATTACAAAGTTCCTGGTGGAGTACCCAGTCTCCAGTTGTAAGTAAATAATAGCTGCTACTACTATTCATTGTTATTTTTTAAACAGTCTTTTGTAGTAATTGATGAAAAGTCACTGAAATAAAAAACAGGTCCTTTATTTCAGCAACCTTACAATGGGTAAAAGTATTCATTCTACTTTTTTCTGCTTTTTAGACTGCCAGGTAATTATGACTTTGATCCATTGCCTATGAACAGCAATGAACCTTGCATAGTTTATAAGGCAGAAACACTTAAATACAATCTAGTTTTTTTAGTCCTATAAAAATCTAGTTTTAATTAGTGTTGCAAACTTACTGATTAATTTCCTACATTAAATTCCAATTCAGCCAAACTATTTGTCCCTAATCACTGACCCCAGCCCCACCCAATGTCTTAGATATTTTAGTTTTATTGATCATTCACTATCTCAATCAATATTTATAATTACATGCCAGACACTCTTCTAGGAGATAGGAAAATTATAGCTAAAAAGACAAAGTCCTTACCTTTTAGAACTGAATTTATAGTGGTAGAGTCAACAGCCAGGTTTAAACAAAGAGATCATTGTTAATTTCATTGTTATGAAGAAATTGTAAAAATATAGAGAAAGGTTATTGGATGGCCATAAGAGAGGGTGATCAGGAAAGTACAGAGACTTGAAAAATTATTTTTTTAGAAAGAGAGCCTTGTAAATAGCTAAGGCAAAGTGGTTCTCAGTAGAAGCAAAAAGTGCAAAGAACCCACAGCAAGGAAAAGCTTGACCTATGATTGAAGTGTAGAAAAACAAGGGTGAGAATCATGTGATGAGGTCTGAGACATGTAAGGACTGATCAGGGAGGGCTATGATCAGAAGTTGTAGGATTTTAACCAGGGGAGGATATAATTAGATTTACATTTTTAAAAGGCTCACCATAGCTGTTATGTGGTGATTACCCTGGAGTAAGTGTGGATCGAGAGAAGACATAAGGAGACCAGTTAGGAGACTTATAGTAGCCCAGGCAAGAGATGGTGGTGGCTTTGCCTAGGGTGGTAATGGATAAGATAATGAAAAATGGTCAGAGTCCAGATGTACTTTGCAGGTAGGGTCAATAGGATTTGATGATAGATTTGATGATAGTGAAGCTTTAGAGAAAAAAGAAATAAGCAGGATCTCTAGGTTTGGGCCTAAGCAATGGACTGAAGGGTAGTACAATTAAATGAGATTAGGAAGGCATAAGATTGGGATGTGTGAAATAAGAAATATATATATATTAGTCTCTGTCCTCGGTTCTTCCTAATATTTGATTTTGACTCCATTCCTGATACAGAGTTCCCAAAATCCTTGTAATTTCTTGGGTGATAGGCATGTCTTTTGTTCTAATTAAATAACTTCTGGTGGGCCGCCGGATAGGTACTAATCGGTAAAAAGACTAAACCATGATTAGAAGCTTGGAACTTTAAGCCTTACGTCCTATCCTCCAGAGGGAGGGGTAAGAGCTAACAAATGAGTTAATTATCTGTCATGTCTATCATGTCCATGTGATAAAGCCTTCACAAAAACCCCTAAAGTACATGTCTAGGTTATTGAGCACATCCATGTGATAGGAGGGTGGCACATTCCAACTCCATGGGGATAGAAGCTTCTGAACTCAGAACCCTTGTGGACCTTGCCCTGTGTATTTCTTCATCTGGCTGTTCATCCGTATCTTCTGTTATATCCTTTATAAGAAACTACTAACTGGGGCGCCTGGGTGGCTCAGATGGTTAAGCGTCTGCCTTCGGCTCAGGTCATGATCCCAGGGTCCTGGGATCGAGTCCTGCATCGGGCTCCCTGCTCCTTGGGAGCCTGCTTCTCTCTCTCTCTCTCTTTCTCTCATGAATAAATAAATAAAATCTTAAAAAAAAAAAAAAAAAAAGAAACTATTAACTGTGTTTCCCTGAGTTCTGTGAACTATTCTAGCAAACTGTTGAACCCAAGAAGGAGGTCGAGGGAACCTCGACCTTAAATACAATCTAGTTTTTTTAGTCCTATAAAAATCTAGTTTTTAATTAGTGTTGCAAACTTACTGATTAATTTCCTACATTAAATTCCAATTCAGCCAAACCAGTTGTCCCTAATCACTGACCCCAGCCCCACCCAATGTCTTAGATATTTTAGTTTTATTGATCATTCACTATCTCAGTCAGGTACAGGTGACAACCTGGGATTTGAGACTGACATATGAGTAGGGGCCGTCTTATAAGAGTGAGCCCTTAACCTGTAGGAATCTCACTCTAACTCCAGGTAGATAGTGTTAAAGCTGAATTGGATTTTAGGACATCCCGCCGGAGTCAGAGAATTGATCAGTAGCTGGTGTCAGAAGTATTCAGTGTAAGAGTAAAGGAAAACAAAGACTCTTTCGTTAAACTCTTTGGAATATAATCCAGAGTATAGCCTGAGGTGTCAAATAATCCCCTCTTCCTTTATCCTTTGGCCTATTTTAGTCTTGTCCATTCTTCTACAGCTAGGTCACAAATATTCTTTTCCTAATGAGCTTCACCTGTGATGAGAATTTGAATTTGTGTAACTCTAGAGTTTTGCATTGTTCAACTGATAATCTCTGTGGCTAATTTTATGTATTCACACATGTTGTCATAGATTTTGAAGCCCTTAAAGCTAAGGAATAGACTTATTTACACTTTTTTTTTAATTTTCAGCATTTATCATGGAAATTTTTTAAAATATATACAAGTAGAAAAAAATATTAGATAACCATATTGTCATAACCTAGTTTCAACAATTAGCAATTTATTACAAATTTTGTCTCATCTATATAATAATCTCTTTCTCCCCTGCCTCCACTGGTATTTGGAATTCAATACCAGATATCACATAATTTCCTCTTTAATAACTTCAGCATATTTTTTAAAAGGTAATAGGTTTTTTTTTAGAAGTGTAACTAAAATAGGCCCAAAATTGACATTAATTTTTTAATATTAAATATATTATTGTGTCACAGATACTTTTTTACAGATTTATGTGTTCAAATCAGGATCCAAATAATATCTACACTTTGGTATTGGTTGATATGTCTCTCAAGATTCTTTTAATTTATAGTTCTACCTCCATCTCTCTCTCTCTCTCTCATGTGTGTGTGCACCTGTGAATAAAATTTATTCATTATTTATTCATTTAAAGAACCAGGTCATTTGTTCTATAAAATTTCTTATAGTCTAGAGTTTTGTTGATTCCATCCCTGTGGTGTCATTTAATATGTTTCCTGTACTTTCTGTTGGAAAAATTGGATAGGAATATGAAAATACCAGGGGCCTGAGCTATGCCAAAATAACTTCCTTACCCCAACAGAGACTCTATTTTAAAATGCACTATTTTACATTTGTATTCTGTGTTCATCAATAAAAAGACCATGCCTTCTCAAGCATATGATGGAATGTTTTTAGACTATACATTGCATTTATGTGTAAATAGCCAAACCTTCAGTTTTATCTCATTTTTTGCTTCAAAAATTCCTTTATTTTAACACAATAGAGCACCTACTAGGTACCAACTAGGTACTGGACAGCATTTTAAAATAAAACATATTTGCCTTTAACATTATTATTTTAAACCCAAAATAAATATTTTCAATACTTATTTTGCTAAAATCAAGGTGCAAATAAGTGTTTAAAGTTGTATCAATAAGTCTGAAGTGGAATTGGACTAAATGAATTTGAATTTGTGTGTCACTTCTCTTTGAGTCTTTTTTGCATTAGATTTTATTCAGAGATCCTTTTGTGAAATACTTAGTACACATAGTGTAATTGACTTTTTATACCAGCTGAGAAAGAACAACAGGGGACTCATATCTAAACTAAAATACATCTCACCCAAGTCTATAAAAGAATCAACAGTGCATTCAACTGTGAGGAACTCAGTTTGGGAAAGAAAAGTTGAGAAACTCACTCAGATTCCTGAAAGCAAGGATGCTTCAGCCAGGTGAAACAGACACTACCCCCTAAGAAAGAAAACTGTTTTATCACCTGTAGGTTCCTAGGGCTGCTATAACAAAATATCACAAATCAGGCGGTTTAAAACAACACAAAGTTATTCTCACACTCTGGAAGCTAGAAGTCTGAAATCAAGGTGTTGGTAGGGCTATGTTCCCTCTGAAGCCCTTAGGAGAGGCTCCTTCCTTGCCTCTTTCAGCTTCTGGTAGTCGCAAGCATTTCTTAGCATGTGACAGCATAATTCCAATCTCTGCCTCTGTCTTCACATGGCCAGAGCTCTTCTGTGTCTCTTCTCTTCCTCTTACAAGGACACTAGTCATATTGAGTTAGGGCCCACCCTAGTCCACTATGACCTCATCATACTTTGATTATATTTGCAAAGACCCTATTTCCAAATAAAGTCACATTCATAGGTACTGATGCTTATGATCTCAACATAATTTTGGGGGGGATGCAGTTTAACACATAACATCACCTTTCCTTGAGATGTATGAAAATCAGGACAGCCTAGGCTCTTGAATTTTCACCTTGCATAAATTAGAATGTACCTGGGAGCATCACTATTTACAAGGTTGGTTTGTAGCATTTATCAATATACTAATTAGCTTCTGCAAAAAGCCATCTGTTTTAACACTGAGAACAATAAAAGGTGAAATGACACAAATTATTAAGTAGGTCTGAACTGTATTTCTTTGATCTATGAAGGCAGATTTATCTGTTTTACCCAGATCAAGTTCTCCTATGGATATGCAAGACAGAAACAGAGGAAATGACATAAATAAGAGCAATCTAGGACTCACATTTTTTAAAGAGATTCTATTTATTTATTTGAGAGAGAGAGGGAAAGTACAAATGGGGCGAGGGGGGAATGGGCAGAGGAAGAGGGAGAAGCAGACACCCCACTGAGCAGGCATTTTCAAGGCAGGGCTCAATTCCAGGATGCCAGGATCATGACCTGAGCGAAAGGCAGACGCTTAACCGACTGAGCCACCTAGGTACCCCTAGGACTCACAGTTTTTTGACTTTATGATGGTGTGAAAGTGATATGCATTCGGTGGAAACTGGACTTTGAATTTTAAATTTTGATTGTTTCGTGGGTTAGTGATACCCATACTGTCCCATGATGCTGGGCAGTGAGCTGCAGCTCCTAGGCAGCCACATGATCATGAGGGTGAACAACCAATACACTTACAACCATTCTGTACTCATAGAACCATTCTTTTTTTCACTTTCACTAACTATCCAACGAATTGCATGAGATCGTCAACACTTTATTATAAAATAGGTGTTGTGTTAAATGATTTTGCTTGGCCAACTGTAAGCTACTGCAACTATTCTGAACACACTCAACATCAGCTAGCCTAAGTTATGATGTTTAGTTGATTAGATGTATTAAATGCTTTTATGATTTAAGCTATTTTTAACTTATAATCAGTTTATCTGGATGTAATCCATCATAAGTTGAGAAAGATCTGTACTTTTATTGGAGGAGAGTCTTGTTTCTTTTTTGTTTGTGTATGTGGTTGACTGGTTAGTTCTGTTTTCTAAAACACTTCTCTCCATTCGAGTTCAGTTCTCTTTACTGCCCCAAAACATTGTAGAGGGGGAAAAGTAAATTTCCCTCCACCCTTTTTAATTCTTAGCTGAGATGCCTGCAATAAAAGATTAACAAGAAGAAAACAAACTGAATTTTGACATGTATACCTCATGTGTACATGGGAGATACCCAGGAAAAAATGAATGACTCCCCAAGGTGGCTTAGAATTCAGTTAAATACCATTTTAATAGGGAAAGGGGAGGGAGGGATGTGGGCCTCTTAAAGTAGAGTAAATTATTAGGAAAGATGAATGCGTCTTTAGAAGAATGGATAGGAGATATGATGGCTTATGACAAAGTTTGTCTTAATCTCCTCTCCTGTGCTAAGAGTCCATCTTCATGGATGAACCTCTTTGGAAGGGATCTGTGACAATTGAGTTCCCTTTGGAGCACCTGTCGTTAGGCAGATAAGGAGAATTCAGAGAAAGACTCTCCTTGCATTTGGTGTTTTTGAAGTGACTACAGTTCAAAATAACCAATGTACCAAATTGGCATATTTGGGGTGTCGTATTCTTCTGCTCTACAGCATCTGAAAACTCCTTATAGTCACCTGCTTAAGCCAACAGGATCCTTGGTCAGGGCATTCTCCAATTTCCTCCTGCCTTAAGCTCTTTGTCTTTGGTAGTGTGGGGATCCACTCAGACCCTCAGAGTTGGTATGAAGACAATTTTAAATTGAAGACATTTGAGATGCAATAGATGCAAAAAGTAGCCTTTCTGGAGCTTCCCTCATCTGACTAAAAGGAGAATCTTTAGAGAGTGAGGCTGTAGTAAGTCCCCTTTCTGGAGCAGTTTCACAGACAGAAAAGAGCTGGACCACTGGCACTGGGGTGAGAAATTTCAAACAAACATTATGATTACTTTCCATTTGTTTCCCTAAAAACCCATTTATCAACCTCCCATTAAGCCCAATTATTCTTCCTATAGAAGGTTTGTCTCTCTACTCCCTTTCCCCTGTGAAGTGGGTATAAAAATCCCTATCTCTAGCTATTCAGGGAGCCATTTCTTTTGTGCACTCATATGTGTATGAATACATTTTGTCTTTTCTCTTGTTAATCTGTTGCCAGTTAACTCCATGCCCCCAGCCATTTGAACCTATAGTAGAGAGAGTCTCCTCCGCACCCCCCCCCCCACCTGACAGTAGTGAAAACAGATCAAATTCCACTACAAGAGTTTCAAAAGAAATACTGAAGCCAGTTGGGCGGAAGAAACAAGGAAAATGAGACAGACTGGCAGGAGATCCCTGCTTAATAAAAAATGTGAAAGAAATTCAGAGAGAG
The DNA here is from genome assembly GCF_011800145.1 of Mirounga leonina. NCBI lineage: Eukaryota > Metazoa > Chordata > Mammalia > Carnivora > Phocidae > Mirounga > Mirounga leonina. Next base: position 42,917,858 of record NW_023270268.1, read on the forward strand.
AAAATCATAGGAAGAGGAAAAAGAGTAAAAGGACTTCACTTTATAAGTTCTGACTTCTATATCTTGAACCACAAAGATAAAAAGTGAACTCTGTCCTGTGCCTCAAAGAGTTGGAACACGTTCTAACTTATTGACATTTTAAAGAGCTGTTGATTGACCTTACTCTCCACCACCTTTCTTCCCCTTCTTGGAAAATTATTAGGGAGTTAACACCCACATTACCCACTTAGCCACTGTGCAGCTCATAACCTTCCCTTCAGCTTATTCACCATACTTTCTACATCTTGCTGACTGGCAGTCCTTTTCCTGTGGTACACCTATTATTAATACAACAGAAAGAATTGCTTTCATAAAATGTCCAAGTATAATTGATTACACTTGGCTTGTTTCCATTTAAGAAAAGGCAATTGACTTTCACTTTGCTTTCAACTATATTCTTGCATAAATAAAGCTTTTCTTGGTAGCCTTAATATAATGCAGAGCGTGGTGCATATTTTCTATGGTTAGTGAACACTTTGTTTCAATTGCTTCCAAGGCAAATACATTTGGGTCCAACCTCTGGAAAGTTAAGCAATTAATAAAAGTGTCAGATAAATGATATCAAAATCAAACCTCAGTTGAATACAAATGGACAAACACACAGAGTGCCTTTGATATTTAACAGAATAAATCTCAAAGGCCACAAAGTGACGACCACTGTTATTAGCAATAATTAACTCTGACATTGTGATTAGCTTGTTTCACAAGTGTCATAAAAATCTTCATATATGATAAGTATTTTTACAATTATGTTAGTCATTAATGTTGAGGTTTCTTTTCTCCCTCCCTCCATTCTTCTCCCTCCTTTTCCCTCAGTTCCTCCCTCGCTCTCTGGCTCTTTGAATTTTATCAAGAAGTTCTCATAATTTTCAGAGATCTGTGCAAAATGAAAATGTGGGCCCCTTGTTCAAAGAGCAGGAAAAACATGCCATTGAAGGTATTAAAATATAAAGTTTTCTTTTAAGAATATTTTTTTACTTGTGTAGTGGGATAACAGTGATATAGATGAATAACAACATAAACTTACAAATTGCAAAAAAAAATTGTATTTTACTTAACAATGGAGCATTATTTATATTAATAGAAATATAATTTTATTATATAAAATGTACTTCCAGGAAGAGAGACAATGCGAAAATGACCCCCACAGGCAGACACAGACATAGACCACTCTGGCTGGAGTGCAACAAGGACTCTGTGTACCTATCCCTCCATCTCTTTCCCTTACTATGAGAACCAGGTCTTGGGGGTCACCCAACAGGACTGGCTCCCTTAATGGAAAAGAAAAAGGCTGCTGGATGTGAGGGCGATCTGGCTGCGACATCTGTCACCCCATTGATCGCCAGGGTTGATTCGGCTGATCTGGCTGGCTAGGCGGGTGTCCCCTTCCTCCCTCACCGCTCCATGTGCGTCCCTCCCGAAGCTGCGCGCTCGGTCGAAGAGGACGACCTTCCCCGATAGAGGAGGACCGTTCTTCGGTCAAGGGTATACGAGTAGCTGCGCTCCCCTCCTAGAACCTCCAAACAAGCTCTCAAGAAAAGGGCTGAGTCCCTGAAACTCACTTGGAGATGAGGACCAGGTCTCCCAATCTTGGTCTTTCTCCCTACCTAGGCCTACACATTCTCTTGCATGCAAACTTGGGCCTTGGATCTGGATTCTCCTTAAAAAGAAGATAGGGAAATTCCAGGAGGGTAAGAAGAAGGGAAGCTGCCTTAGTGTACCCCAGCCAGAGGTCTCTCATGCTGTAGGCAGCTAGGTACCATTCTGGGAACAGGAATGGTAGGAAGATGTGCGACCGTAAGGACGGCTTACGGTTCTTGCTGCTGCTCCCACAGCACCTGAAATAATTCTGTTTACTAGGCTCCACTAGAAAGCACAGGGTCTGCAGTAATGGCACATTTTCAGAATGATAGTGGCAGAGTTAATGAGGTTAGGTCACAGAATGGCCCAAGTGGCAAAGCACTATACTTGCTATGGGGGGATGGGGTCAGACCCCAGCAGGTCTGTGGAGCATAAGTTTCATGAAAAGTGACCTGTACCTCCTGCCACCTACCTCTGTAGCTCTGAGTCCTCTCTTTCAGATCACCCCTATGGCCTCATGGTAAGGAGAATTTCCTATGACCAATTATAAAAGACAAAAAGATAAACCCTGGCCTGGTTCACAGATGAGTAAGCTCAGCATATTCACAGAAGCTAAAAATGGATATCTACCAAGTACAGCCCCACACATGGGTGGCCCTAAGATACAATGGTGAGGGAAAATCGTCTGGCAATATACTTAACAATTAACTCTTTTGGTAAGGAGAAGTGGACTGACATCAGGATATATATAGATTCCTGGGAAATAGAAAATGGCTTGATTTGTTGATCAGGGACTTAGACAGATGGAGCTGGGATTGTTGGATACCAAGGGATCAGAGAAAGAGGCATGTGGTAGACCCTACTGGAGTGGGCAAAAAGTCTGCAGATTTTTATGTCTCAGAAAGTATTCACAACAAAGGAAGCTCTTAAAACACTAGGAGGAAAGAATAAGTTGGATAGTAGATATGAGTCAGACTTGGTCCTTGGTCATTCCTGTGCTTATTCAATGGGATCAAGAAGAAAGGAGCCATGGTGATAAGAGAGGAGGCTATCCATCTGTCCCACATCTTCAGCTTCCTTTCACCAAGGCTAATGTAGCTACTGTAGTTGGTGAATATTTGATCTGTAAGCAATAGTGATCAACACGAGTACTAATTGCCTACCCATACACGAGCTTCTCTGAAGAGACCAAGTAGCCACTTGATAGCAAATTGATTACATTGGACTCCTTTCCCTTAAGAGGTAACAGTATTTCATCTTTACTAGGACAGATATGTGTTTTGGCTATGGGTTTGCCTTCCCTTCCTCTCTAGCATCATATCTGAGATCTCACAGAGTGCTTGACCTACTAACATGAGACCCTCAATGAGATGGCCTTTGATCTAGGGTGAGGTAATGGGTAAAGGACCATAGGACCCATTGACTCAATCATATAGCACATCATGATAGGCTCTTAAAGTCTCAGCTGAGGCATCTGCAAGTTTGGGATGCTATTTTTTAAAATGTGAGACATGCTTTCAACTAATGGCTGTTATATGGTTTTGTGTCTCTCAGACAGTTAAAATACAATGATCTGAGAACAAAAGGGTGGAAGTAGCAGTGGTTCTTCTTGCCATCACTCTAGTGACTATTTGGCTAAAATGTACTTCCTGTCCCTAAAATTTTAGGTACTGCAAGATTAGAATTCCTAGTTCCCAGGGTGGGAAATTTTTTTCCTCAGGAGATACAGTAGGATTCCACTAAATATAAATCTATGCCCTTCATCTGGTCATTTTAGGGTCCTTATGGTTGTAGATAAGCAGGCAAAAAAATATTGTACTGTGAAGGTAACTGATTCTGACAATCATGAAGAAATAGGTTAGTGCTACATAAAAGGGGCAAGAAGACATTTCTTTAGAATTTAGAGGGTTCACTGACATAGCTTTTAGTGTTCCAGTGCCTGGTAATAACTGTAAATTAATAATTATGGTAACCATGGCTTAACATAGGAATGTAACCAGTATACCCCTAAGGAATGAAAGCTTGATTTACCCACTGGGCAAACAACCTAGACCAGCAGAAGTGCTGGCTAAGAGTGAGGGGGAATAAAGATTGGATAGATTGTAAAGGAGTGAGATATAAATTATGACCTAGAGACCAACTGTAGCAGTAGGCAAAACAACAACCCCATTTTTTTCTTCATTTTCTATCATTTTAAAGGATATTTTATTTTTGAAACTACAACTGGACATCATCTTAAAGAATCAGTGACCAAACATAGTGAAATTGAAGTGGAGCATGAGTGAATCTGAAGGGTACAAGGGGTGGTCCATAGCACACCCTGTCATTGTACTGCCATTCCCCTCCAGCACTTACTGTTCTCGTACAGCTTCTTAACGCAAGAGCCCAAACCCTGGGTAAGTGCTAAGGAGCATACTCAGACACAACATGGGAAAGGCTGGAAATGCTGGAAAATTAATCCCTGCCCCCCACCCCCCCAGGAATGGTCTTCAACCAGTGATGGATAAAAGTTGAAAGATAAAAATTCCAGCTTTCTAGTACCTCCAATACAACAACACTCAGGGATGAACTGCACAGTCCTTTTAGAGGCTTCCATCAGGACTGAACTTTATTTGACAACAGCAGCAATCTGCTCACTAATGTACCTTTATTGGCTTTCTTCCACTCATGGACTCACTTCCCTATTTTCGTATCAATGTTTTCTTGGATTATTTGCCAAACCAATTACTTTCATGTGAATCCTTATCTCAGAGTCTGTTTCTGGAGAAGCCAATCTTGCAGAAGCATGGGAAGACTATCAACCTACATAAAAATCAAGTGAATATATATATATCAGGAAAAAAATTACCTTTCTTAAAGAAATGAAAAAAATTAATTTTATTCTTAAATACAGAAAGAATATAAAATTCTATAATTAATCATGTATGACCTAATTTCCAATATTTAGAGCAATTAAAAGAGTCATCAGAATAGGAAAAGATTAGTGCAATATTTATTGAAATGATCTAAGCAAAGGGAAATATTAGATGTGTTCACAGGAGAGTTCTGTTATGGAAAAAAAGACATGCGTTAGTTAAATATCTGATTTACATCTTATTCTTTTGTCAGATCAGGGAAATTAATGATTTGGATAATTGTTGATGAGGCAGAAGCTTTTGGCATTAATCACTGACATAATATGTTTCTAAGATTTGTTATAAAGCACTTTTCTGTGTTGGACCAGCATGTTGGGCATAAAAATAATGGTGAAAATTGGGCCCCATTAGATAGTGTCTGGTTAGAAGACTCACTATTAATCACATTTCATTCATGCATTTCTTGAGAGAGCTGTACATACAAGGATATTCTTTGTAGAGGCTTATGTTTTCTAGATGATAAAATTGGCTGGCAGTACTTGCAGCATCTGTCCTAGACTCAAAGTCCAAGAAAAGTTCCTCCCCTGCTAAACCCAGATGCGGATCCTAACATCATCCTGATGCTAAGTCAGAAAGGATGAGCATGCAGAAGCACACACATGAAATGAAACAACGATCTCTAAAAAAGAAAGGGACAAAACAGGAAAGTACTAGAGGCAAAATAACTGTAGAAGAGTCAAAGGAGAGTCAGTGCATGTATAATTTCTGCACTGAAAAAAGAACAAATTCAATAGGCAAAAATATTTGAAAATAACATAGAAGACAAATTGTCTGAAAATTTCCTAAACCACCTCCCTTGCTGTGCCTCTTTCTCTAAGCTTGAGCCATCTTGTAAATCTTTGTGATTCCATAAGACATCATGCTTTCTCTGGAATTTGGACTTTCCAATTCTCCTCCTTCTTGTCTTGCCCCCAGCCTTTCTGGATTTATCCTGCCTATCTCTCAAACCTCAGGTTTGATGGTGCCTCACTCAGGAGACCTTCCTGGACTTCCCACGTGAGGGCTTAGTTTTCCTTTAAGTCCTTATAAAAACTTGGTGTACTTTTCCTCTCATACTGTTATCTTAAATGCTCCTTTAATGATATTCTCTATCATTAGGCTTTCTACCTCAAGATGACAGAGACAGTGTGCTTTTTATTGTTGCACCAATAATGTCTATCACATGGAAGGCACTCAAATATCAATTGTATCAGTATAATTATATAACTGAATGAAAGAGTAAGTTGATAGCTTTGACACAAGAGAAGTAAAAATCAAAATAGTAGAATCTGCTTCCAGCAAAGAAGAACAAGTGACAAAAAACGAACCTGAATGACCTTAGGCAAAAAATAAAAGGGTGATGATTAGTGATTTCATAAGAAAATTAGAGAATAAAACATATGGATTACTTAGGACTCTCTCAATAGCAAACTTCAGGAAACTCAGCTCAACTTACTTTAGTTAAAATCTTCTGGAGTAAGTTTACTTTGGTGAAGAAGCTCATCTGGAGGGTTCAAATGGTGATCCAAAATCTGGCCTTCCATTGCCTCTGGTTTATTTCTGTTATTTTCCATGCGGAAACTTGTCTCTGGTCACACTGGGTGGTGAAATGGGAGCTACAGAGCTCCCCACCCTCACAGCTCTAAGGTCAGTTTCCAAACCAACTTTATTTTTCTTTTTTTCTTTTTGCTTTTGTTTTATTTTGTTTTCCCAGTTGTCTTATAAAAGATCTTAAATCCACTAGCCTATGATTTTTGTAACAGAACTTGGTTATCTGTCCTGTCTGAACCAATCTCTGAGATGAGAGGAATGTTAATTTCCTGTTTGGTTTACCTTCTAATATATAACCCCAGCCCCCCACCCCCCATCCCCCACCCCCTCATGTGAAGGCAGAACCATGCCTACACTTCAGAAGTGAGAGTGGAAGAGAGCTAAATCTCTATCCCAACATTAGTGCTGCTGTCAGACCAGCACTGAAAGCAGTAGAGGCAAAAGACAAATGAGCCCTACAGGTGGTCATAGAGATGACCTATGGAAAAATAAACCCGAATGTCCTCAGGATATGCTTTCTCTATCTGTGCTACTGCTCTGCACTTCTGAATTCTCTGTAAGGGTAAAATCGTGGCTCATGCTCACTTCCCTTCCTTCTAGTTCAACAAATGTGACTCATTAATGTTTAACATTTAAAAACATATTAAGAAATTCATTTCTTTTTCCACAATAAATAGGAAACATTTCATTGGATTTCTAAACAGACATTTAAACAATAAGTTTGCTATAGTACTTACAGGATGATCATAGGAACAAATACCCAAATCCAATTAGTATGCCATTAAACACTTGTCACACAAGGCAACAATAATAATTATAATTTATTATCCCAGAGGAAAGACAAAAACCAAGAGGTAATCAAAATATCCCAATACATTGCAGAGAAAATCTATCATATTCAATTCTTTATATGACCCTGAAGAAGTCAGAAAAAGTAATAAGAGTCCTTCAAGCAATGCATAATACTATTGGAACCATTTTCCAGTGCCCAATGAGTCTTTTCTCCAAACTATTTCTAATCCTGAGTTTATGGAACTCTTCTCTCTACCCTTTCCTTATCTTTCCAAGTGCTTGAAAAAGTTCCCTGTAAATAGATTTTAATTGCACTTAACAGCAAATTAATCCTTCCCTTTGGATATTCCATACCGCCTCATGAAACCAGAAAATAATTCAAACCTAGCCCACCTCTAACTGGAATCCACATGATAAGACCTTATTCCAAAGATCAAGAAGGCCTCCAATAGGTGAAAGTAACTAAGGTAATTTAAATATGGGGGAACAGGAACAAATTCCCAGGCTCTGTTACTCTCTTTGTTGAAACCCATTCTTTTGGAAAATCATTTTCTTTAGCCATTGGACAACAAAATGCATTGTCAAGAAATTTTATAGCAATAATTATAAAAGACGTCCATTTGAACCCATTGAGGTCTCACTGATTTTATAACACCCAGCAGACCTCCCTGCAGGAGAACACTATATTTATGTGAGCAATATATGCGAGAATTGAGATCATAAAATTAAATGACCACATAGAACTGTCATTTATATGATGAGCGCCTACATATGTGAAGGCTGGTTTATTTTGCAGCATTGGGTTGCGTTAAATGGTCCACTCTCAGTGAATGTTTTTAATCACGCATTTCTTCACTCTTTCTGCAATATTACACTTGAAGGACTGGTAAGCACTTTGCTATGAAATGCTAAATGGTTACTGGCACTGCTATTCTGACAGAAGAGCTCACTAAAATAGAAGTACAGTACATATTGTATGCAATTGTTTTATGAGAGACATTATGGTTACTAGAATAACATTTCACCATTACCAACTGCTGAGAGAAAAGTCATTAAGATATTTGGCGAGCCAGCGCAATTTTTCAACAGAGCTATAGTACAAGACCTTAGAACAGCTTCCATAGAGGGAGGCTGGCTGTCTCACAAGAAAAAAAGAAATCAAGTCTCAAGTCTATGTTGTTCGATTTATAGTACTTTATATTCAGTGTCCAATGAGGAAGTTACTGGATATGTCAGGAGTGTCAGAAGAACAACAGGAAATGCTTGTATAAAATGTATGTATATTTCACATACAGGTATTTCTGGTATATGTGTGTGTCTGTGATTTTGTGTGTGTATTTGTGAAAGATTAATCTCTTGTGTTAATTCTTATGACAATGTGAATGTGTTAAAACTCACGTTTCCCAAGGAACTACCTTTGTCCAGAGATTAACTTGTATAATTTGAACAGCAAAGGTCTTCTTTTTTTTTTTAAGTGAAAAGACATTGACAGATGCGAGAGGAATGAGAATAGGAAACTGTCTAAAAACACTTTACTCAAATAAAGAATAAAACAAGTAGTTTACTGTAAACATTCAACATTTTCTGCCATTGTTATTGGTGGTAAAACAGGGATGATAACTGTTTTATAAGTATTTTTCCATATATATACACATACATACATATGTGTCAGTATATACTTATATATATGTTTATATATAGTATATGTATAATATATGCAAGGTAGATAACTTTTTGAATGCTAAGCTGACAAAGTTTACCACCTACACCTGTGAATGCTACTTCTATTACTTCCATCTCCTTACATCAGGAAAAAACATGAGCGTTCATCAAAAACAAATATACTTTGGGCTGTGTCTCTACAATAACAAAAACAGACAGAGTTGGAATTATATAATCAAATATGTGAGTGTGTACAGATAATTGTGAAGGCGAGACTCAGCAATCTTATCCTCAACAATGCTGTGGTTGCCTTAATAAGTGGTATACTCCCATATATAGAACTCCCACTCAGCAACTATTGGTATCATATCATATATACACTTATATATATATACTTATATATATATATTTAAAGATTTATTAATTTATTTTAGAGAGAGAGCTTGAGTGGGGAGAAGTGCAGAGGGAAAGAATCTCCAGCAGACTCCCCACTGAGCGCAGAGCGGGAGGCAGGGCTCTATCCCAGGACCCCAAAATCATGACCTGAGCCAAAATCAAGAGTCGGATACTCTGTTGAACAAATATAAAAAAAGAACATTGGAGATCTTTTAATAAATAATAGTATCAAATAGATATTTTAAATTACCCAGGAAACTGGATTCTATTCCTATACATTCAATACTTTTGACTACATGTAAAAAGGTCTTGAGTTTCTCACAAAAGTTATAAAGGGGGGGGGAGAAAAGATAACCAATTCAGTTAAAAAGAAAAAAACCAACCAGCATTAACAGAATTTTTAATTTTTGATGTTTTGATGCATATAGAAACACCCAAAGTACATGTAACTGGTAGAATCATCATGTTCAGATTGCTCATCATAGCCAGCTCTTACGTGTATTAAGCCCTCTATGACTTATTTTTTATAAGCCAGTTTTTATCTCCCTAGTTACTGATAATAAAATTCATCAATATCATTAAAATAAATGTGGAGATAACCTTATTTTTTAAAAACACTTTTGGGCAGCACCAAGGTGACAGGGAAGATACTGCTCTTACTGGAGGTGATGTTTCCTAACAAGAAAATTAAGTAAACACATAAATGCTGACCCCAATAATCTCCTTTCGATCTATGCACTTTGTTCCAAGCAACCTATTATAGTATGTTATATATGTGGTATAAATATGACCTATTTTATTTTTAAAATAACAAGTTTCTCTCTTTACCTGCTCTCCTATATCCCACTATGGCTATATTTCTTTCCAGTGCTAATCAGGAGAGCCTTACCTAGTCACTGAATTTCTAGGCCTATTTGGATTCTGGGGGGAATGGAAGAGCTGGAGAGTGTTGTCCTTTCCTCCTACTTCTCCATGTCTGTCCGAGATCCAATCTCGAACCATTAAAAAATCAGGTAACTGATTTTTAAATTCTATCATGTAGAAGCAGGAAGGAGTTCACTCTAAAGAGAAAGGTGTAGGAAACACTGAACTCCCTTTCTTTCTTTCTTTCTCTTTCTTTCTTTCTTTCTTTCTTTCTTTCTTTCTTTCTTTCTTTCTTTCTTTCTTTCTTTCTTTCTTTCTCTTTCTTTCTTTCTTTCTTTCTTTTTCTTTCTTTCTTTTTCTTTCTTTCTTTCTTTCTCTTTCTTTCTTTCTTCTTTCCCTTCCTTCCTTCCTTTTCTTTCTTCCTCCCTTCCCTCCCTCCCTTCCTTTCTCCCTTCTTTTCCTCCCTTCCTCCTGCCCTTCTTTTCTTCCTTTCCTTCCTTTCCTCCCTCCTTCCCTCCCTCCCTCCCTTCCTTCCTTCATTGTTATTTCCTTCACGAGAGCATCTCCTAGCATCATAAGTGGCACATGGCAGGTTGTTATGTGAATGAATGAATGAACAAAGGGATGGGTGAATATACGGACAAATGAATTAACCAATAATTGGAATAAATAAATGAAGGAAGGACTAATTTGAATTATTTGAATACATATATATGGATTATATATCTGAACCATAGTTCTGTAATACTTCCCTATATTAAGCACGTACATTTAGTTACCTTGCAGTGGAAAACATTTACAGGAAATATTATTATGTTTCCTAAATATAGGTATTGAAAATGTTATTCATATTAGATAAAAAATATCAGCATTGTGAAAGAACTTTAGAGAAACATTTTCACCCAAAAGACACTGTCTTTGCCAAACTATTAAGACTTTTTTTGTTTTTGTTTTTTTAATGAAGCAGCATACACCTTAAGAATGTTGAACATCATCCCTTGGAAAAAGATTTTAACAAAATACATACTTCAGTTAAAAGAGGGCTGTGGAAACCTGCCTGGAAAACAAAATGCTTTATTTTTTCAAAGTCTTTAAGGCTTGTGACCCTGGGGAAAGCTTAATTAAACTCAATGAAGAAAAAAAATTGTATCATAAAAGTTGAATAAGTCAAAATATAAAATATTCAATTATAATTGCCTATGGGGTTTGTTTTGTAAATATTTTATCCACAGTCAACACTCGGCTTTCTCTCTTCCCCATCTTTTAAGGGCCATCCAGGGAATAACCCACACTTCCTCACTCGGTCGCTTGACTTCCTTTTAGTCTTCTTATAATTTATTAAATGATGTTTTTAGAAACCTAAAGACTTCAAGTTTCCCTTCTTATCACTTTGTGTGTTGTTCCCTTCACCCACAGAATTGCTGCAATTAGAGATATAAAAAAGACACATTAGGGCATCAGTTCATCCTTTGGGGTTTTAGCCATAGTTGTTTCCTTTCAGGGAACTGCCTCCAGTCCTGCCACAATACACTATATGAAATGCTCCGATATGACATCACTCTCCCAAGATGGAGGGGAATTTGTTTCATTCAATACACAGAAACATTCTATAGCAGTTCTCATTTATGTTACAATTTCTAAAGTAATATGTAGACATCAGAATTTATCTCATTACTTTTCTACTGTGTGCTTGTTTATAAACTGTGAGCTTAAGATGAATATGGAATAAACTTTAAAGTGCATCAAATATTAATAAGCCTCCAAGAACTGAGTCTATCTTGAAATGAATGGCCTACCATTTGGATGAATACTAATATTATATCACTATTTTTTAATCAACATCTTAGTAACATTCACCATAGTATCATGTTATCTCTATTCCAACAATAGACTACAAAGTTTTCCCTGTAAACCCAAATTATCAGAAAGTGTTAGTATCAGATTTGTCTTTTATGATAAACAAAGACATTTCTTTACTGTATAGAGATGACTGACTCAAAAATACAAGCATTTTTTAATTAATCAAGTCATACTTTATAGGTCAATGGGAGTATGTTATTCAAGTGACAACTTGCTACACATTTATATTGGATAACACGATTATTATGTATTTAGTTTGTTTAAATAGGAGGATAAGTAAAACAATTATGTAATTATATATAGTCACACATCATCAAAAAAATGCTTTAAATTTTCAAGTTGCATTTATCCAGGAGTGCATTGGAAAACTTGTTCATTCTCACTATCTGAAGTATAATTACTGAGACTCCCTTGCCTAAAGATGTGTGAGCAAACTTGAGCTTGGAAAAAAAGAAGAAACAATCTTAAAATATCAACAAGGAGGAAGTCTTGAAAAGGCAAATAAGACATAAAAATGACTTCAAGGAGCATGCTATAGTTTCATCTTTAAAAAATCAATATTCAATAATCATTTAAAGGAATAAAAGTGGTAAGCAAAAGTGGCAAGGAGAAGTGTTCTGAAGAGTGACTCTGAATTATGAAATACCATTTCATATGCCAGAGTAGTAAGAGTGGAATACTAATTTGGTGCAACCAATTCATCCATTTCTAATTTACACTCCACACTGTGTCATTCATTTACTAATGCTTGAAATATATAGATGACTAACAAGATGACTCTTGTTCATCAGGACAACTCTTGACACCAAAACAGTAATGCAATTATCCCAAAAGCAATAGACTATTACCAAATTGATTTATGTGCTATCTCTAGGATACTTTAAAATTCATAGCCTATCACAGGAGTATAATATAAAATTCAACTGAGAGTTTAAAATTTAGCTCAGAAAGAAAATCTAGCTACACACAGAATTGCAAGTTAATGTTTCAAAAATTGGAAAATATTTAACAGAAAGAACCAAGAGTTAATTGAATATTTATCCTCCAAAAAAAAATAAAAATCAATATTCTTAAATGGCTGTTGGGATATCACATAAAACAGAAGGGGAAAAGCTGTACTCTGAAGCTGAGTACTCACAAGAGCTAATATACTATTCAAATGAGATCAATCAAGATGTGACTATTTTTCAAAAATCTATTAATTGATTTTGACATTAAATTAGAGAACTTGTTCAAATACTGCAAGATAGAAAACTCACATGTAGTTTAAATACAAAACTCTTAAAAATTATAATATGAAAAAGATTTATTCACCTGCTTGATAAACTAATGGAAGCATCACATCTAGTATGAGAGATTATTCTCTGTATGGTCTATTATGCTTAATGTTGATTTTCATTTGTGGGAAGATACTATGTTGAAATATTAACTGGTGTGCTTTCTCCCATTCTGTCCTGAGAGACTCCTTCATTTTCACCCTGAAAGCGTCTTTGAACCACCTCCTCACCACCACCCATAAGAGCTAGACTTGAAGGTCTCGCAGGATTTCTTGTTAAGCTGTCTATTGAAAGGAGCATGGCTAAGTGCTTGAGTGCAGACTGGTAAGCCAGACTCCAAGTTCAGATTCCAGCCTCGTAAGTTGACAATCGATTAATTTCAAGCAAGTTATTTAACCACTATGTGCCTCAGTTTCCTCATATATGAAATAGGGTTGTTGTATAAATAAGATTATATGCATAGATTGCTTAAAATAGCACCTGTCACATAGTAAACATCAAATGTTCGCTATTATTAGTTGTTACAATGCTCAAAATTCACTAGTCCCAGTATCTAAACAGATTGATTTTCTTGCACAGTTTTTCCCCTGCTCCTAAAGACTAAACCAAGAGATGCCATGGTCAGGAGAAGAATAGAGTTAGGAGTTATATGGGGCGGGGGGGCGGGGGGTGGAGGAAAAATGTTAGAGCAAGGATTCTATACCTCACCTGCTGAGGGGAAAAAAATAAAAGAAGCTGAGACAGCCTGAATCCTAAGGTCAGCCTATTTCTAAAAACCACACATCTGGCCCGATGCTTATCTGTTCCCTGAGACTCTATCCAGGTCCCCTCTTCACACTCCACCCCCACCCCAATATCAACACATTTGCACTGAGCAGTCTGAGACTCTTTTGTATAATCCTTGAGAGAGAAGGAGACTTTGACACTCCGTGAGGAGGGAGGGGCATATAGAGGAATCCTAGCCCTGGACCAGAATGATTCTAAAAGAACTAGCTTGAAAGACCCCACTGAACTGGTGAGGCAATGGATTGTGTCCCTGCCACACATTTATTGCATTTTTACTATGTTCTAGAACTTTCTACATGCATTATCTCTTTAATTTCCTCTCAAATTCTGGAGTGTGATACTTATTCCAGTTCTTCTTTCCTGAATGTAGTGGTTAGGTATATCAAAGACATTTTAAAAAATTAATATGTAATGTCAAGATTTCTGTTTATGCTTCCTATAATAAAACAAAGCATCCAAGCATATAAAAGAAGCCCTGAATTTAGAATCAGAACACCTAAATTTGAATAGGTTCTGCTACCCACTAGTTAGGTGATCTTATCAAGTCATATAGCCTTTTAAGCCTCAATTTCCTCATCTGTAAAATGAACACACTGCATTTGTAACCTTACAGAATTACTTTAAGATCCCAGTGACATAATAAATGTGAAAGCATTTTTAAAACTATAAAGTGCTATATAATTATCAGGCATAAATCTATAACCATATGTGAGCTGCTCCCTTGTAAATGCCCCAAAACCACTTCAATATAAATTCAATCTCTCCTATAAAATGCACACTTACGTGTAGAAATACAGCTTTGAACTTTATCGGCAATAATAGGTAATTGTTTTTAGTAGAATTCTTTATTATTTTCTATAGAAAACTCTGCTTTAAATGTTTAATGATTAAGATAGCTTATTCTTAAGTTTCTTAATAAATAAATGGAGAAGATAGTAAAGAAAAAACATTGACATAAATTATTTTGCTTCATTTTTTTAGGCTGAGAGAGGGATTTTTTTTTAAATAAGTGGTCTCCTAGGATTCTAAAAAAAAAAAAAAAATGCCAAATACATATATAACTCCTGTATTGTGTGAAAAACAGTAATTATAGTGTCCTAAAACAGGTATCCATATTGAAATCATAAAAATGGATAAAGTATGTACTTATTGTATTGAAAAACTGGAAGATAGGCAAATAAGAGCTAAGTTCCTGTCCCAAGTCCTGATAATGACAGTGGTGGGGATGTCTGCCACTCAAAGAGGCCAAATTGATTACAAAGAACAACCCTAGAGCAGTTTTCCATATTTGATTTAATTTTATTGTATTAACTGGTATTTATTAAAGTCAAATTCTGATTACCTCAGAGTTGATTATATAGCTTGTAAATTATCTAGGGATTTTTTTGGTCTTTCATTCCCTCTGGCTCCTGAGTTTTGGTCATTTAACTGCTAATTAGCCCATTTTGAATGGTAGGTAGAGGACGTAAAAAGAAACCCAAAAGATGCTACGCTGTGTCTTAGCAATTCTAACAAACTCTTTGGAGAGCATTTGGAAAAACTGGTTTGAATTATTTGTAGATTTCTATCTTTCATTGTATTTGTGTTCTTCCTTATTTTGTCTCATTTAATTAATAAGATTTTATCTCCCTTCTGATAAATGGTAACTCTAAATGTTTTTCTAAAAGTAAATTAATGATGCTTTTAAAAATTCTAATTTTGGTTCGCTGTATTTTATCTTGTAGTACCAAACATTATTTGTTTTTATTATATAATACACTGGAAGATTATAAAATTTATATAAATTATATATAACTCTTCATATTCTATAATTTATTTTAATTTAATTTTTAAAAAATGTATTACACACACACACATACACGCAAACACATATATTCACCTTGCTTATTTTAAAATCCATACATTATTCTGTTAGATGAATGTGTGGGATTTATCTATTTTCCCAATTGGTGTAGTTTACTTTCTTCTGTTTTTTGCCATTATAAATTATGCTACAATGATCATTCTTGTACATGCCTCTTTATTAATTCATACAAGAGTTTCTCCGTGGTATACATTGAGAGTTGTAATTTCTGTGTCATGAGATATATCAACTTTACTATGTATTACCTAACTGATTTCCAAAGATTTAGATTATTTGATATTCTTATTAGGAGTACCTGAGAGTTTCTGTCTCTCTGGCACTTATCATTGTCAGGCATTTTGCTTTGTTTTGTTTTCATTTTTTGCCAGGGACAGGTGCAGAAAGTTCATATATATATATTATTCCCAGCAAAATTGAGAGGAAGGTGTAGCAAGATTTCCTATACATGCACAGCCTTACCCATTATCAACATAGCCCCCAAGTGGTATATTTGTTTCAATCTGTGAACATACATCAACACCAATTGACACCATTGACACTCAAAGTCTATAATTTATATTAGGGTTCACTCTTGATGTTTCAGTACATTCTGTGTGTTTGAACAAATGTATAATGACATGTATCCAATATTATGGCATCAAACAAAGTATTTGCACTGCCCTAAAAGTCCTCTGTGTTCTGCTTATTTATCCCTCTCTTCCCCAGCCACCTACCAACCCCAGGCAATCACTGATCTTTTTTACCGCCTCCATAATTCTGCCTTTTCCAGAATGTCATACGGTTAGAATCACACAGTATGTAGACTTTTCAGATTGGCTTCTTTCACTTAGTAATATTGTATTCAAATTTCCTCCATGTTTTTTCATGTCTTGCTAGCTTATTTCTTTTTAGCACTGTATAATATTCTATTGTATAGATGTACCACAAATTATTTATCCATTTACCTACTGAAGGACATCTTGCTCATGTGTAGAAAAACTTTAATCTTCTTCCTGTGTGTCTTCTCCTTTACTCTCACACTATGGCCACACTACTGACACTTCTGATCACCAAATGCATGTGGGTTTTCTCACACCAAGCAATTCTCTGTGACATCAGCTGGGTGTGCCACAATTTAACTCAATTCTGACACTTAACAGCTTAGTCCCCTGAGGCTGCCGCCACTTCAGATGCTAATCAGAAGTAGTAAGTTCTAGGCGCCTGGGTGGCTCAGTCGGTTAAGCGGCTGCCTTCGGCTCGGGTCATGATCCCAGGGTCCTGGGATCGAGCCCCACATCGGGCTCCCTGCTCTGCGGGAAGCCTGCTTCTCCCTCTCCCACTCCCCCTGCTTGTGTTCCCTCTCACGCTGTCTCTCTCTGTCAAATTAATAAATAAAATCTTTCAAAAAAAAAAAAGAAGTAGTAGGTTCTTAGGTCAATACAACTTTTATCCAACTTGGCTACACATCAAAGTTTCCTATGATTTCCTTCTGCTTGGATTCAATTATTTGTTGGAGCAGCTCACAGAACTCAAGGAAACACTTATATTTACCAGTTTATTAAAGGATACACATGAACAGCCAGATGAAGAGATATATAGGTGTGGTCTGGGAAGGTCCTGAGCAAAGGGGTTTCTGCCACTGGGGAGTTGGAGTGAATCATCCTCTGGTATGTGGATGTATTCACCTACTTGGAAGCTCTCTGAACTGTATGTGTTTGGGATTTTTATGGAGGCTTATCATGTAGGTGTGATCAATCATTAACTCCATTTCTAGCCCCTCTCCCTTCTCTGGAGAATGGGGGGCTTAGGCTGAAAATTCCAGGCTTCTGACCAAGGCTTTGTCTTTCTGATGACCAGTATCCATTTCAGAGCCATCCAGGAACCCACCCAGAGTCCTCTCATTAGAACAAAAGAGACTCTGAGTGCTCTTATCACTTAGGAATTTACAGGGCTTTCAGGAGCTCTGTGCCAGGAATGGGGACAAAAACCAAACAGGTATTTCTTATACTAAATCACAATATCAGATTTCTTTCAAGTTTTAGCAATTTTAAATATAGTTGCTATAAACATTCATGTTTAAGTTTTTGTGTGGGCTTGAGTTTTCAACTCCTTTGGGTAAATACCAAGGAGTGTGATTGTTGGATCATACGGTAAGCGTAGGTTTAGTTTTCTCAGTCGCAGCCAAACTGTTCTCCAAAGTGGCTGAACCATTTTGCATTCCCACTAAGAGTATATGAGATGGGACACCTGGGTGGCTCAGTTGGTTAAGCATCTGCCTTCGGCTCAGGTCATGATCCTAGGGTCCTAGGATGAGTCCCGCATCAGGCTCCTTGCTCGGCGGGAAGCCTGCTTCTCCCTCTGCCTGCCGCTCCCCCTGCTTGTGCACTCTCTCTTTCTCTGACAAATAAATAAATAAAATCTTTAAAAAAAAAAAAGAATATATGAGATTTCCTGTTACACCACAATCTTGCCAGCATTTGGTATTGTTTGTGTCCTGAATTTTGTCCATTCTAATAGGTGTGTAGTGGGATCTCATTGTTGTTTTAATTTGCATTTTCCTGATGATGAGTGATGTTGAGCATCTTTTCCTATACTTATCTGCCATCTGTCTATTTTCTTTGGTGAGATTCTCTTATGGTTTTAATTTGCATTTCCCTGATTGCTAGTGAAATTGAGCACCTTTTCATTCATTTATTGGCCACTTTAATTTTTTTTTTCCTGTGAATGACCTATTCATATGCTTTGCATATTTTCATTGGGAAGTTGTACTTCTGGTTGTCATTCATGCTCTGTAAATAACTTCTTTCAGTCTGTGACTAGTTTTTCCACTTTGTTTACAGTTTCTTTTTATGTAAAAAGTTTTAGTTATAACATAGCAAATATATCATAATTTTTTTTTTGATTTATGCTTTTCATGTCTCCTTCCTTACCCAAAGGTCATAAGGATATTATTCTATATTTGCCTTGAAAAGTTTTAAAGAATCTAATTTAACTTTGCACATGGATAAACGATTGTCCATCACCATTTATCTAATATCCCATTGCAGAGGAAAAAATCTTTTTCCTCTACTTATCTCAGGTTTTCCAATTGAGGCCCTTTAAATTAGATTGATAAACAGATTAACAAGAGGAAAACAAAAAGAAGTTTATTAACGTGCATCACACATACACATGGGAGTACTCAGAGATGAGTAACTCAAAGGGATGATAACATCTTAGCAGAGAATAATTATTTTGTAGAGAAGTGACAAAACAAAGGAAAAGAACTTTGAGCTTCTAGGAGTGGCAAATTGTGGGAGGGCAAAAATATGTACAAACTAATGGTAGATAAGGGTTAGTTAGTAAAATGTGTTATGTTCCCTCTGGTGCCATCTCTGGGCTGGTAAGGGTCTAGAATTGTCTCTAGTGATTAACTTCTATCCTTCCTGGTAGACAGGAAAAGAGAGACATCTTTACAAATTTATGTCCTGCTTTTAAGCAAATGTGGGGGGGTGGGGAACTTTTCTTATATCTGCTTCTTAATAATCCTGATGCCAAAGTGGTATGTTTTGTACCCTTCACCATCTTTTCCCTCATTCACTTATAATGTCGTATCTCTCATTCATTATTGTCATATAGGGGTGTGTGAATTTCTAGAATCTTTATTCCATTGGTCTATTTGTTTGTCCTGTGCCAATATCTTTTTTGTTCACTTATTAAAATTCCTGATATCCAGTAGGTTGAATATACTATCCCAGTTTTTCAAATAGTCTTAGTTATTCTTGGCCATGTGCTTTGGCAGTTGTACTTTTCAAATTCCATGGAAAACCCCCCAAAAATACTATTGCAGTTACATTAGACTTAGAGATTAATTAGGGGTGCATCATCTTCCTTCCCCAAAATAAACATATAAACATAAATTTTCACTTATTCAGGTCTTTTTTCATGATCTCTGTTAATTTTACTCAATCTTACATCATACAACTTTTTATTCTTTAAATAAGATCTTTTATATTGATTGATTTATTGTTAATTAATATTAATATATTCATTATTAGGAGTGATATTGACTTTTTTTGAGGTGCTTATTTTTTTAAATTTTATTACGTTCTGTTAATCACCATACATTACATCATTAGTTTTTGATGTAGTGTTCCATGATTCATTGACTATTGTATGCTGTTTTTTCTACTAATTTTTCTATAGATTCTCTGGAATTCTCAATTTAGATGATCATATAATTGACAAATGATGAGGGTTTTATCTTTTTTTTTGTAATTATCATTTCTCTAATTTCTTTCCTTTTCTTTCTCCCTATGATTATTTTAAATCATTGCATTTACTGTTACCTAAGTTTTATTGTTGAATACAAGCCATGAGAGTAGGCATCTCTTTCTTGTCCCTGACTTAATGAAAATCTTCACCATTTTCTTGTAGGTTTTTGACAGATGACTTCAATCAGATTGGTGAAATTCTTTTTTTAATTAATTAATTAATTAATTTATTTATTTATTTTTATGTAGTGTCCCATGATTCATTGTTTGTGTATAACATGCAGTGCTCCATGCAATACGTGCCCTCCTTAATACCCATCACCCGGCTAACCCATCCCCTTCCCCCCCCAAAACCCTCAGTTTGTTTCTTGGAGTCCATAGTCTCTCATGGTTCATCTCCCCCTCTGATTTCCTCCCCTTCATTGGCGCTCACCATAGCACATACCCTCCCCAATGTCTATCACCCAGCCACCCCATCCCTCCCACCCCCCACCATTCCAGCAACCCTTAGTTTGTTTCCTGGGATTAAGAATTCCTCATATCAGTGAGATCATATGATACTTGTCTTTCTTTCTCTGAAATTCTTTTTTATTTATAGTTTTCTTGTGAGTTTTTATCAACAGTGAGTTTTGGAATTTGTTAAAGGAGTTTTCAACTAGTGGTCTGAAATTCTTTTCTCTTTATAGTTTTCTTGTGAGTTTTTATCAACAGTGAGTTTTGGAATTTGTTAAAGGAGTTTTCAACTTAGTGGTTTTTTGGGTGGCTTTGCTCGTCTTCTGATCATGAGGCTGTGACTACATCTATCCTGTATCTCAGCAGGAGCCATAAGCAGCTCTAGACTTCAAGTAGCAAACCTCACTGTGGTTCCCTTTCTTGAGGGTGTACCTTAGGTCCTAGAAACTTTGGCCTATCTGTACCTCAAGTCAGGAAGGCCCTATCATCTGCTCTCCTAACAATTTTGCATTTTTTTCCACTTCTGGCCTAAAAATATGTTGACTATGTGTCTGAGAAAGACCATGTTTTTCTGATATTGTTATTTTATATTTTACCCATTTTTGGTATGCGTTTGGAACAAAAAGTGTTATCAAAATGAACTTTCACACTTTAAGTAAACAACTATACAAACTTAGTTTTCTTTTTCAGATATTTGATAGCTAAGTATAATAATTTTCCAGGGCTACTGTAAAGAAGTATCACACTGTGTGGCTTAAAACAATAGAAATTTATTTCATAATATCCTTATAGTTGTGGAGGCTAGAAGGCTAAAATCAAGATGTCTACAAGGCTATATTCCATCTGAAACCTGTAGAGAAGAATCCTTCCTTGACTCTTTCTAGCTCTTGGTAGCTTGCCAGCAATCTCTGGCATTCCTTAGCTTGAAGCTGTAGCACTTCAATCTCTGCCTCCATTCTCACAGGAATGTTCTCCTCTGTCTCTCGCTCCTCCTGTTATGAGGATATCCACCATAAGAGATTATGGGTCCACCCAATGACTTCATTTTCACTTGATTAGTCTGCAAAGGCCTTAGTTCCAAGTACTTCACAAGTACTGGGGAGTTAGGACTTCAACATATCTTTTTGGGACACACAATTCAATCCACAACACTAGGTGTATGCAGCCATCAGTTATAGACTGAATTCAATATTCGTTGTTATATAAATATCACATATATATTTCAATTTATATATTTGTATATCCAAACATATAGATATATGATAGATAGATGATAGATAGATAGATAGATAGATAGATAGATAGATAGATGATAGATAGATAGAGACATGTTTACACATATTTCTCTAATTTTCTCTTTGCATCATCTCAAATTCTGATCTTCATTTTTTCAACCCTGGTTTGCTTCCCTTAATTCTATAAAACAATCTCTCTCTTTGAATTTCAGTTGTGATCTTGATTGTATAACCTAGTAAAAAGCAGTGTCTTAGCTTGGGCTGCTATAGCAAAGTACCATAGACTTAAGGGCCTTATAAACAACAGAAATCTATTTCTCACAGTTCTGGAGGCTGGAAGTCCTGGTGCCAGCATGGTCAGGTAGTTCTGGTGAGAGCCTTCTTCTGAGTTGCAGACTGCCAAATTCTCCACACATGCCATAAAGAGGACTAGCAAACTTTCTGAAGTTTCTTTTGCTAATCCCATTTATGAGGGATCTACCCTCATGACTTATTATCTCCAAAAGACCCCACATCAAATGTACGAAAGTGTTGAATATCAAATGTCACTTTGGGGATTGATTTCAACATACGGATTTGGGGGGAATAGAAATATTCAATATGTAACAGGCAGAAAGAGTCCAAGGTTCTCATCCTAATAGCAACAAAGTACCTCAACAAGAATAATTTTTCAACACAATTTTCAAATAATAACAAACAAAAGATGTATGGAGCTCTTTTTCACTAGTAACAATACCTTCTTGTAATTGTGGAAATTGCTAGTTTAAAAAAATCAGGCATTTAATACTGATTGAATAAGGAATAAGGCACAAAAACTCACCTGCAGTAAAATGTCAAAATTTTATAGTAAACTAAGAAATCAGAGAATACCACTGCTCTAGTACACCCAATAGAAAAAATGAAACAACTGAGGAGCAGGACTTTTAAAATTCATGGTTAAAATGGCCTGAAAATGCATTGTGGAATGTAGTGTGTACTATAACAATGCAAAACTAGCTATTTATAATTTAAAGATTCTTCATCATTAATAAGTATGTGTGGAGTACATGCTATCTGTAAGATCAATGTGTCAAGTTCTTATGTAGAACATTATTTTAGGTATAAAGCTTGTATTAAGAGCTTGTGCATAGGTGGGTGGGGACAGGGAAGATATAAAGTAAATGTACAATTTTTTTTTAATGATCAGGAAGTAAGTACATTATGTTGTCACTTATGCTTCAAGCATTGTTTTATGTATTTGGCCAATAAGTTCTAATTTCATTAGTGATGAGTAGAACATCAAAATCAACAAGTATTAAACTATTTAGGGTTTCTATGCTCCTAATGCTATTTTGTGGATGTTTTTCAAAATCTCTTTATGTGGTAAAAATATAAGTCCTCCCAGAGGACAAGACCCCCCAACCATTATCTTATGAATATGTAAGTCAACAGAGAAGCAGTGGCCTATTTCAAGTACCACTGATAGACATTAGTCAATTTGCTTTCATTTTTACCATGACAAAAATACTATTTCTCTGCCTCACCTGCTGGACCATGCCAGCTGGTTAGATACCAAATATCAAAAAGTACCAATTAAAATTAAAATAAAATAGCTAAATCTATAAGTAACAAAATGCACCTTTGGAACAGTGTGAAAATTTGTAAGTGATCATTATCAACACCTGCAGTCTACTTTGCTTTGCTTATGATGACTTGCTGACAATTATCTAGTGGTAGCACAAAAGGCTGAAGAGTAAAAACAGAAAACTTCAACTTTCTTAGTGGTAATTAAACTCAGTTTCTCACCAGTTATTTTTTAAACTTACTAATTTAATATTTATTGATATAAAACTGCATCAAAATATATACCCTCAAATTTTTCATTATTCAACTACAATTCAACAATAATATTCTGTGATATGTATAGTGGAAAAAAAGTTTTTAAAAAACCAACAACAAGGTCCTTATTAGATCAGTTTCCTTGCCTGTAAAAGAGGAAATATGCCTAGCTCAGAAATGCATGGAAAGTGCCACTCTCAACTGCCACATCCAAGGTGAACATTGATCATGAGGATTTTTGTGATCTGGGTTATGTACAGTCTTCTCTATCAGGCTTTGATGTAGATTGTCTTGTTCCTAAAACCTGTGGCCTGAAAGAATAGTTGTCTGTCCTCCCTCCATATACTCAATATACTTTGGGGTAACAGGGACACCATAATTGTATAAAGGATTATCATTTAGACAAGGAAACAATTAAAGAAACACTAATCAGTGGTTCACAGCAATGCAGGAATCCCTCAGGATCTGACATTAGGAAGTTCTACCATCCTGGGTTGGGAACTTTTATGATTAGACCAGAGTCTGTTCTTTGGGTGGGAGATTCTTGCCCACCCTCTATTATGGTCCTTGTCTTTCCTTCTGCAAGGTTCTTCATTTCCATCCATCTTGCTTGACATATTTGAAATGGATATTAGAAAGTACTCCTTCTTTTTCAAGCTGTCCATTTTCTATTTATGCAAGGGTTAGTGGGCAAATGTAGTTTTGAGTCCCAAAATGTCAAAAGCCTTTGGCTTGGGTCAAAGCCTTGGCTATGATTTCTTCAGTAATACAATTTTTTTTCAAAAACTTAGTTCTTGGGGCACCCAGGTGGCTCAGTAGGTTAAGTGTCTGCCTTCAGCTCAAGTCATGATCTCAGGGTCCTGGGATTGAGCTCCATGTCTTGCTCTCTGCTCAGCAGGGAGTCTGCTTCTCCTTCTCATGCTCCCTCTGTGCTCTGCCTCTCTCTCTCTCAAATAAATAAATAAAATCTTAAAAAACAAAACAAAACAAAACAAAGAAAACTTAGTTCTCTTTGCTTCCAGTCAGTTTCATAAACCAGTATTCATGGGGAAAGCATATATACCCCACACCTTAATGGTGGGAGGATGAAAAAAATTTAACATTTTAAAATAGCCACAAATAGTCACCAACATCAGAAAGAAAAAAACAAAGAAAGAGAAAAAAATGAAAACAAATGTGAAACTGATAAAGCCTCTAGATCTAACTAGAAATTTATGGAAAACACAGGGAATATGTTAAATGACACACAAGAATTTAGTGAGCAAAATCCTGTCAATCCAGATCATGGGAGGGTCTAAAAATAAAAGACCCATGGGAGGGTCTAAAAATAAAAGACCCAAATAAAATTCAAGCCCAAAAAAGTTATTGAGAAGCCTATAGATTAACAGAGAGTGAAGAGTAATATCAAACATTGAAATGTGTGTACTTTATTTGAATTGACTCAAACTATGATGAAAAATTATGAGACAATTAGTGAATTTGAATACTGACTACATACTTAATATTAAGAAATTATTCTTAAACTTTCAGCTATGATAATGGTATTGTGGTTTTGTTTCAAAAAAGATTCCTTAGGAACATATCCTGAAATATTTGAAGTTGAAATAATATGATGTCTTCATCATATTCAAAATAATATGGGACTGAGGAACAGTCATTTCTAATTCTTAAAAATCATATGGATATATGAATCTTTACTCATAGTATTTAGAAGATGGTCACAACCTTATTCACTAATTTTAGAGTTATCAATTTTTCAAATTGTTAAATATATTTCAGTAAACCTTAAGAGACAATTTTAATGACTTAAAAATTGTATTCAAATTATAAAATATATACTTATGATAAAAATTTTTGAAACTGTGGAAAACCTTGAGGGAAAAGTAACAATAACAATAATTTAAAACTCAGAAAAAAACAATGTTAAATTCCTATGTTTCCTTTTCATCATATTTCTATGCATGGGCATAATGTAAACATAATTAAGATCATACTATATATGCTAGTTTCCCAGCCAACATTATATAATATTCATTTTCCCATTTTCTCAAATTCTTCAATAATTCTCTCCCAAGAAAATTTTACAGTTGTAGTCACATAAGTCCTACACAAACAAGGTAGTTCCAAGGTCTCTTGCTGAATATTTTAAAACATATTATTTTAAATTAAAACTTATTTTTGCCTATGTCTACCTATTGGCTATGAATAGCATATTTTTTAAAAAGTTTTAAAGAGAAAAGCTTTAAAACTCAACTTACTTATTTTAAGATTTTCTCTTGGATTTTCTAGATAAAATTTGCAATTTTTTTCACCTTCCCAATGATTATATTCTTATTGTTGCTTCCTTTCTTTCTTTACTTTGGCAAAACCAGCAATAAATTGGTTAAATAATAATGGTATTAACCATTATAATTTTAAAATATGTATTCTCCAAAATTTATTTATCAATATCAGATGATATAATTTGAATGTTTCCAAACTTAAGATGTCATCTCAGTTTTTGTGAATCTTTTCTGTGATACAGATTCACAGAAGTCTCTGGTCCAGGATGGCATTAGAATTCTCACAAAACAGAGTCGTTGTAGTCCATAGGATCAGATCTAATTTAATCATTACTCCTGGGTCAATTCCAGGAGCATTTGAGAGTGATTCCAAAGGTCTTAAGTTCATAAACTCTTTGGGGGTGCATTCTAATGATTGCTCTAAATGCTGTAGGGATGGAGAGTTGAAATGAAATCAGGGACTGAGCCCAAAGATTTTAGGATATTTGGAGCTATAACAGCCCACAACACAACACCAACCAAGATTTTTAAATGATGGACATTTGAAACAGTTTCTTATCCTGAGGTCAGATGGCAAAGAGAAAGCCAGTTTCACACTGAATAAATGATGATCCCCAGAGAGGCACAGCTATGGCTCACAGATTTTATATTCTGGACATCAAGGTCAGTAGCCAGCCATGGACACATGAAATAGTGGCAGATGGCACTTTTGCACTTCATTTAAAGCAAAAGAACAGTCATCATATAAGTCCTAACATATTTTCTGGTCAAAGAAATATTTCTATAACAGTGAAAAATATCAATCAATTCTGACCAGTAATGTTTGACAGCCAGTTATGTAATAAATTGAATACTAAACAAAGTACCATTTTAAAATTTTCTTTGTTTTATAGAGAACAGAAGATAAAAGCAGAAATTATAAAAGCTGTTACACCTACTCTGCCTCTATTAAAGATTAGAAAATTGAACTAGAGAAACAATTACATACACTATCTCTTTTGGAAAAACTGGGTCTGGTCTGTACCAGTAGGTGAGTTCTCAGTCTCTCTACTTTTTTCTTTTTCTTTTATATCATATCCTACTAGCTAAACCCAGCAAGAAAAATAATTCTAGGTTGATCATGGAAAGCTTTTATAATCAGTAAACTTCCATCATTGGTGATACCTAAATAGGATCTGGATAATAATGATTGGCAATTTTGTTTAAAAGTGATTCAAACATCAGAGGGTTGATTGGATTTTATGACCTGTAGTGTCACATCCAATGATGAATTTATTTTATTCTTTAAAATCATAAGGTTTTTTGACATTCTGCCATGTGCCAGTTATCTATTACAAAGTAACAAACCACTCCATAACTTACTAGTGTAAAACAACAGTTTTATTATGCTCATGAATTCTGTGGATCAGGAATTCAGATAAGGCATAATAAGCATGGTTTGCATTCTCTGCTTCATGATTTCTGAGGTCTCTATAAAATAGAAACAATACAAATAAGATTCTCTCCTTACAATGCAACAAAACAGAAATTAAAACCAACCAAACAAAATACCTCAAATCCAAAAAAACATTATTTTTTCATCTGGAATTAAAAAACAAAAACCCACTCTCCATGAAACAACTCTTGGATAAAAAAGGGAAAAAAAAAACACCCTGAAATTACAGAATTTCTAGAACATACTTATAATGGAAATACTACATATCAAAATCCATGATATAATAAAAGTAGTGATTTGAAGAAAATCCACAGGCTTACATAAGTGTATCCATAAAAATGATATATTATTTTCTAACTCAAAAGTTTGAAAAAGAACACAAAAGTATATAAAAGAAACACAAAAGGGGAAACTGTAAGGATAAAAACAGAGATTCATGAGATAGAACTCAGAAAAAGAATAGGAATAACAATGATGGTTTTTGAAAATATCTGATAAAATAGTCATTAGCTAACCTAATTTTGAAAAGATGAGAGCAAGCACAAATACACAAAATAAGAAGTAACAGTAGAAAATAATCTTCAAAACATATATACATATACACACATACACATATATGTGTGTATGACTAATTTCTATAATTCAATGCAAATAAGTTTGAAACTCAAAATGAAATGATGGATAATTTTCTATAAAATGTGATTCAATAAAATTGACCACAGTAGAAATAGAAAGCTTAAATAGACCAATTTCCATAGGCACTGTTGCAAAAAGTTATTAAAGCACTATTTACATAAAATCACCAAGCCCAGATAGTTTACAGGGGAATTCTACAAAATCTTCGGAGACTATGTAATGTTAATATTGTTAATGTCAAAACAAATACTAATCTTGAATTGTTTCAGAGCACAAAGGAAAACTTCTGAATTTTCATGAATCAAATAGAACATTGACATCTAAATCTGATAAAGATTTCACACACACACACACACCACAGACACACAAAGATAGCTGTAGATCAATCTCATGAAATGTTAATGTAAAATGATCCTATAGGGAACTGGTTTTTATGCCTTACTGGTTGAGTTCAATAAGATTTTTGAAACATATCTATATCCATTCTATTTTTTAAAAAATTATCACCTAACAGTGTGAAGGTCATCCACAGAGATGTCCAATAAATTTACCTAACAGAGAAAAGTGAACTTACCAGAACTTAACAGAAAAGGGAACTTCATAGGCTGCCTAAGCCATAGAACACATTTCTTGACTTTCAGAGTGAATCCCAAGCAGCAGTAGAAGTTTTAACTGTTTATTTTGCTTCTGTCTTCTGTTCCTGCATTGAATTAGTCTTGATTTTGTTTCTGATTTGCACAAACTGGTAAGTTATTCTCCTCTGGTGAGGTAGCAATGATTGAGAATTTATTCTATAGTCTTACACAGGTGTTGGCAAACTAATTTTGCAAAAGGCTGGATAGTAAATATTTTTGGTTTTGAGAGTCATATAGTCTTTGTTGCCACCACTCAACCCTGTCATTTTACGGTAAAAGCAAACATAGTAAATGAATATGTATGACTGCATTAAATAAAACTTAATTTATAGGCACTACAGTTCTAATTTTTTTTTAATTTTCATGTGTCAGAAAATATTATTATTTTGATTTTTTCAACCACTTAAAAATGTAAAATCTATTCTATGTGAAACATCCAAATTAGGCAGTAAGCCAATTTGGCTCACAGACGATTTGCCAACCTCTGATCTAACCATTTGGTGATTACTGTTCAATGATGATAAACATCTATTTTCTGTGTTAGATAAAAGAAAAGAAAATCCCCATTGTTAGTCTTCTTGGTTAATTTCCATTTTGAGTTCAAATTGATTTAAAAATTCTGTATTCGTTGGGAAGAATAGCATTTGATGTATGGAACAATGTGTCTTTATATTTGTGCTATAGGTCAACCTATAACTGAGGTTGTATAACAGATGAATTACAGTATCCTATGTGTCTCTTTGTCTATATTTAAATGCTTTCACATATCATTGTTTTTCTACTTCTGGAAGCTTTCAATGAATTATCTTATTCTTTCTTAAAATAACTCTGTTGGGATTGATTTACAGAGATAAATAAGCACTTTTATAAATAAAATATTTCTAAAATTCCCAGAAAATAAGAGAACTAAACTTCTAATAGTTTAAATGAGCTGGACTTTAAAAAATCCTTCTTACAGAAATTGTTAGCACAGAAACATTTTGGAAGTGAGACTAGTTTAGAATATTTATTTTAAAATAAATAGCTATGTTTTTCCCTGATTTATCAGTGTTAAGTATTGTACAAACATACATTTTATTTTACTTGGGTTTTTATAACATAGATGATGTTAATCTGGAAATCCTAAACTCATACAGTTTTATAGATCAATACACTGACAACACTCTTACATGATATTCAAGTTATAAAAAAACATTGTAAGTTTGTATTTAATTAAATTAAATCATCATGCCAGTGAACTTTTTAAATCAATAGTAATTTATAGTGTGTTAACTTAAATATCATTTCTAAACCTTTGATTAGTGTTAAATTCATCTATTCATCTTAATCAAATGCTCATGTGCCCTTTGATAACTTTCACTTGCTTTCCTAAGATTGAACCTAAATTTAGACCATATTTCTTAATTAGACACACAATGTAAAAGCTTTATGGGAAGAATTATTAAACCAAAAGAGACACTCTTAAAGGTTAAGTTGCCTTGCTTTATAAGAAAGCCTAGGAGCTTTCTCAGTGCTCTTTCTAAACATTATGTTTTTATCTTTAGGGGAAAGACTGATCAAAATATTAATGAAATACATACTTATTATACCCAGTTAGAGAATATTACTCCCCTCCATTCTATTACTAGTTACAGCTATAAAAGAACCACAGTGATTGTTTATCATCTAGATAGCTTTTGATATTCCTCAATGCATGCTTGAAAATTCTACTGTAAATTACAGAGTTTATGTCTTCAAAAAGGGCAGTCTGACAGTTTCTTCAACAAATGGTGTTGGGAAAACTGGGTAGCAACATGTAAAAGAATGAAGTTGGACCACTTTATTACATCACTTTCTTACACCACCTTACACAAAAATAAATTCAAAGTGGTTGAAAGACCTAAATGTGAGATAGGAAACTATCCAAATCCTAGAGGGAAACATGGGCAGTAACTTTTTTGACATCAGCCTCAGCAACTTCTTACCAGATATGTCTCTGGAAGCAAGGGAAACAAAACCAAAAATAAACTATTGGGACTTCATCAAAATAAAAATCTTCTGGGGTGCCTGGGTGGTTCAGTCATTAGGTGTCTACCTTTGGCTCAGATCATGATCCCAGAGTCCCACGATCGAGCTCCGCATTGGGTTCCCTGTTCGTCAGGGAGACTGCTTCTCCCTCTGCCCCTCACCCCACTCATGCTCTCTCTCTCTCTCTCTCTCTCTCATTCTCTCTCAAATAAATAAAATCTTTAAAGAATAAAAATAAATAAAAATCTTTTGCAAGCGAAGGAAATAATCAACAAAACTAAAAAGCAACCTACAAAATGGGAGAAGATATTTGCAAATAACATATCTGATAAAGGGTTAGTATCCAAAATATGTAAAGAACTTATAAAACTCAACACCCAAGAAACAAATAATCCAGTTGAGAAATGGGCAGAAGACATGAATAGACATTTTTCCAAAGAAGACATACAGATGGCTAACAAACACTTGAAAAGATGCTCATCATCAGGGAACTACAAATCAAAACTACAATGAGATATCACCTCACACCTGTTAGAATTGCTAAAATTAACAACACAGGAAACAACAGGTGTTAATGAAGATACAGAGAAAGGGGAACCATCTTACATTGTTGGTGAGAATGCAAACTGGTGAGAATGCAAACAGAGTGACTACTCTGGAAAACAGCATGGAGGTTCCTCAAAAAGTTAAAAATAAAGCTACACTACAATCCTGCAATTGCACTACTAGGTATTTAGCCAAAGGATACAAAAGTACTGATTTGAAGGTACATATGCATCCCAATGTTTATAGCAGCATCATCAACAATAGCCAATTTATGGGAAAAAAACAATAGCCAAATTTGGAAAGAGCCCAAGTTCCATCCACTGATGAATGAAGGTGTGGTATACACACACACACACACACACACACACACACACACACAAAATGGAGTATTACTCAGCCATAAAAAAGAATGAATATCTTGTCATTTGCAATGATGTGGATGGAGCTAGAGTGTATTATGCTAAGCAAAATAAGTCAGTCAGAGAAAGACAAATACTATGTGATTTCACTCATAGGTGAAATTTAAGAAATAAAACAGATGAACATAGGGGAAAAAAGAGAGAGGCAAACCATAAAACAGACTCTTAACTATAGGGAACAAACTGAGGGTTACTGGAGGGGAGGGAGTGGGGGGATGGGTTAAATGGGTGATGGGTAATAAGGAGGGCACTTGTGATGAACACTGGGTGTTGTATGTAAGTGATGAATCACTAAATTCTACCCTCAAAACTAATATTACACTGTATGTTAACTAACTAGAGTTTAAATGAAAACTTGAAAAAAGAAAAAGAGGCAATCTGAGAGCCTCTTGGAAAGGACTATACAAGATACTCTAAACAATTGACACCTCAAAGAATAGTCTTTTAGGTACAAACTCCTCAGCTGACATTACTTAGGCAACTTTCAGACCATACCATTAGACTGAGTCAGGATTTCCTGGACTCTTTTTAGTCCGGAGGTAAAAGGCTTCATGAAACCAGGCAGCTGACCCATATTCATCAGATAAGAATTAATTAAGCAGCACTCACTGAACTGCTTAGAAAATTTTTATCATCATTATTTGCTTAGAATATTGTCAATGCTATTTTAGTGCTCTTTTTTATGACTATATGAAAAAATCCTTTCTCTTCTTAAACTAGTTTAACACATAATTAGACTGCTTTCATAAACTAAAATGAAACATTTTGAAGTGATATTTGCTTCTCAGTGAACCCCAGATTCAGAAACTTTTACTGGTGTCCTTTCTTTAATGACAATAGAGTCATTTGCATAGGTTTAAGTAGACTCTGTCCTCCATTTTATAAGGCAATAATTGCACAAATTGATTATCTAACCAAAACCTTACCTTCAGTGGCATATTTGAGACTGATACTCATTCAGTCAGTTACTACAAGCCACCCAGGCTCCCCTATGATAAAAATTCTTAATAAACTATATATAAAAGTACCTACCAACTTAATGTAACAAAGTACCTACAAACCCTATAGCAAATATCATTCCTAGTAGTGAAATAGTAAAAAAAAATTCTTTTAAAAAATCAGGAACAAGTCAAGAATGCCTATTACCCCTATTTCTATTCATCACTATACTTAGTATAAGTGCAATAAAACAATAAAAGAAAATCAAATTACAAACATTAGAAAGAAACAAAACTGCCATTATTTCAAGATGTAATGATTGTCTGAAAGTCAGGATTCTACAGATCAACTGTTAGATTAAGTTAAAGAGTTTAGAAAAGTTGCTGGATATGCCAAAGCCACTTATATTCCACACAGCAAGAGGTGGTTAGAAGGTACAATTTAGGATTACACATGATTTAGAAAAAAATTTGCCTTTTCTGAAGAAAAAACTTAAATAAATGCAGAGCTACACTATATTCATGAACAGGAATTCTTACTATCGTAAAGATTTCAATTCTCCCCAAATTGATCTATAAAGTCAATGGCATTTCAATAAAAATTACAAAAAAAGTTTTGTTTATGTAATCTGACAAGTTGTTGTTAAATTGTATATAATAAAGGAAAGAGATAGGTTTAGTCAAAACACTCTTGAAGAACTAGATAGGGGAGTTGCTCCAACAGATATCAAGACCTACTATGAAGTTATTATACTAATTAAAACTCTGTGGTGTTAAAAAATAAAAACAAAAAAACAAAAAAACTCTGTGATGTTGACACAGAAATAGGAAAATAAAGCAATGAACAGAATAGAAGACCCAAAACAAGCCTGTGCATTTATAAAAAAGGGTAGTTTGGGAATTGCAGATTAGTAAGGAAGGGCCTATTCAATAAATGAGGGGATGGCAGTTTCCCAAATGGAAGAACTAAAATGGTTCTTACCTCACATAGTACATGAAAATCAATTTCAAGTGAATTAAAGAACTTAAATATTAAAGGAAAATCTGTATAGTTTTAAAAAGAGAATATTGGGGTGCCTGGGTGGCACAGTTGGTTGAGTGTCAGACTCTTGGCTTCAGCTCAGGTCATCAAGCCCCAAGTCAGGATCCCTGCTCAGGACAAAGTCTGCTTAAGATTCTCTCTCTCCCTCTGCCCCTCCCCCCTACGTGCATGTGCTCGCTCTCTCTCAAATAAATAAATAAATCTTAAAAAAATAAAAAGAGAATATAGAAGAGGATCTTCAGGACTTCAAGTTAGGAAAGGATTTCTTATTATCCCCAAAGCACCAAGGATAAAAAGGATATTTGGATACATATAGATACAAGAGAGACTTATATCAGAAGTCTTTCTTCAAAAGACACAACGGAAAATGTGTTTACAATTTTGGAGAAACTTAATGCAACATAGAGAACTGACAATGATTATATTCAGGATATATAAAGAATTCCTATGAAGCCATAAGAAAATGACAGTCTCAAAGCCACCGTGTTGCCTTTGCTGCATAACAATATTACCCTAAAATTTGGCAATTATAAAACAACGAACATTTATTATTTCACTGTCTCTGGGGGTCAGGAACCAGGTGAGGTGTGGCTCAGTGCCTCTCACCCAGGTCTCTCACAAAACTGCAACCAAGGTGCCAGGAGGTACCACAGTTTCATATGAAGGCTCTGCTAAGGGAGAAGCTCCTTCCATGCTCACTCACATGGTTTTCGTTGTTGGCAAGATTCAGTTCTTGGCAGTCTGTTGGACTGAGGGCATCAGTTCCTTGCACCTGTTAACTAGGGGCCTCCCTCAGTTCCTTAACATGTGGGCCCCTCCGTGGGTGTTCATAACACAGCTCCTGACTTCACTCAGAGTGAGAGTGAAAGAATGAGACAGCGCAAGCAAGACTGAAGCCATGGACTACTTGCAACCTAATCTCAGAATTGAAATCCATCATTTTTTTCCCACATTTTATTTATTACAAGCAAATCACTAGGCCTAGCCCTCACTCAAGAAGAAATTACACAAAGGCATGAAAACCAGTCACTAGAGATCATCTTTGAGGCTCCCTATTAAAGTCATGACATTAATGTACAGAATAAAAAGTCAATAAACCTATTAAGAGATGTTTACCCTCATTAGTTAAAAAGAAATGCAAACCACAATTTTACACTTGCTAGATTAAAAAAGGTAAAAGTCTGACAATACTAAATGTTGGCAAGAATTTGCAGAAATAAAAGTGATAAAAATGTAAACTGATATGACTTTAGAAAATAACTTCTTATCACTTAAATAAAGTTCAACTGGCACATCATCTATAACTCGGCAATTCCATACTCCAAAGCTTAGTAATCTAGAACTCTCAAGTATGTATCCTAGCAAGCTTGCACATCAGAAGACATTCTTAGCCACATTGTTCATAATAGCAAAAAAAGTTAGAAACTAGAATGGATAAATGAATGTAGTTGATTCATACAACAGAATATTCAACAGCTGTATATATCAATAAATATTGTGTGAGGAAAGCAAGTCCCAGACAAGAAATACGGTATGATCCAATATAAGTATTCAAAAATGGAAAAGCTAAATATGGGGCGCCTAGGTGGCTCAGTTGGTTAAGCGTCTGACTCTTGGTTTTTTGTTCAGGGGATTGTGATCTCAGGGCCTTGATCTCAGGGTCATGAGATCGAGCCCCACGTCAGTCTCCATGCTCAGTCAGGCGTCTGCTTGGAGATTCTCGCTCTCTCTGCTCCTTCCCTCCACACTCCTCACTTAATTAAGTAAATAAATCTTTATTTTTTTTTTTAAAAAAGGAAAAGCTAAACAGTAGCAACTTTAGGAATACATTTATATAAGGTTACATCACTAAAAAAAAGCAAAGCAAATGAATGATGTATACAAAATTAAAACTAGTTCCATGTAGGTGGGAGAAAGGGAGACTTAATGAAAAGGAGCTTGTAGGAAGCTTCCATAAGGACTGTGGTTCAAGAACCCATGAACAATTGAATCAATAACTCCTCACATTTCGATGAATGCATCCCCTGAACAAAATGAGGGTATTCTTGTATCAAAGTCATCCTTACTGCTTTTTTCCACCTAATACTTTTAAAATATATTAAATATTTTTTTAATTATATGAGAGTGTATCTGATTTTGTGTTTCCTCAAACTACTCTCTGGAAAGAAGGGAATAAAATAACTAACAAAGTAATAGAATTATCTAAATTATAACTGCAGCAATGAACTCCAGTTCATTTCTCACAGTAGTGTCCAGTATTTTCATATAATGAATTTACAAAATAATTTTTTAATAAACAGAAAAACACAGGAGTCATATACATAAAAAATTAAAACATACAAAGGAACTCTCTAGTATGCGTCATATTGATACCATTAGTCCAAATAAGTTGGTTTGTATTATAAGCAAAATCTGAAAAATACTAATATGGAGTCAGAGTGAATATTCTGAATGAGTTAAATGATACAGTACAGTGTGTTAACTTAGCAAAATATTAGGTCTAAATTATTTGTCTCTAGTGACCCCTGAGAAGGGCTTATTTTTATGGTTTGAATATAAAAAGCTCAGAAATGCTAATCATTCCATCTGGAAATTAAAATCCCAAAGTGCTAGATTAATGAATGTTTCCAGTTAGCTCTTATATGCAGAATAGTAAAGATGTGAATTTGTTTTGACAAAAGCAATTAGAATTTTTTTAACATTTTCAATACTGAGATTGAAGAAACCAAACATAATGCAATATAATTTAGTAACACACCAATCTTTATGAAAACACAGAATGCCACCAAGTTAATTATATGATGCTACTAATTTTAGGAATATAGATTTTTCACAAGTTTGGAATCTTAAAAATAAAACAACACTTCAGTGCACTGACCTTGTTTTCCTTGAAAAACATATTTTTAAATTGCATCCTTTCTACCTGCTTAGGATTTGTAAACAATATAATGTGGGGACATTGTGCAGAGACGTTTTATTTTTATTGTAAAATATGAGATAATCTACATTCTTGTATTAGTCAACCTAATGACTGTTGAGGCTTCATGTAGAATTATCAACTTACTAAATGAACACAGTATAAAGTATTTGTCTTTTAAAACAATTTTAAATTTTGATAACTACTTAGAGCCCCAAATGGAATAATCATTTCTTCCCTTCAACTACAATAATATATGTATTGGGAAGAAGAAATCTAATTCTACTTTTTAAAAAAGTTTTATACATGTAATAAGTTTGGGGCCTGAGGGGTAACAAGACTTAGGTAGTCTTTCCCCCTTAGAGATCTCACAGTCCAGTAGGGGGAAATATTATTAGATAATTAATTATAGTCATGATGAGTGCAACTGAGAAGGAATAAGGGTGCCCCACACTATATAATACTATAATTGGCAATGCCCCACTTAGTCTTGGGAATCTAGAAGGCAGCTTTAGAGGAAGTGAAGAGGAAAAATGAAGGAAAAGGAAATAGCATGGAATGAAGCATTGTCCAAGGCAGAAAAGCAGCAGGACCTGCCAAGAACTTGAAAGACAGCTCTGTAATTGGGACACAGAGATCTGGGGGAGGAAAACCGAGTGAAATCTATTTCCTTTCTCCATTCTAGTCATTATCCTGGTAAGGCTCCAACCACTTTTCCCTTGAGTACTGTACCTACCTCCTCCAAAATATTTTTGCTTAAATTCTAACTTCACAGAGCACCAG
The DNA here is from genome assembly GCF_011800145.1 of Mirounga leonina. NCBI lineage: Eukaryota > Metazoa > Chordata > Mammalia > Carnivora > Phocidae > Mirounga > Mirounga leonina. The sequence goes on from NW_023270268.1 coordinate 42,954,802, forward strand.
AATAATTTTTCTTAAGCTCATTATTATTGTGATGATATACAATGATGTGTTACACATTGTAATATATATACATATAAATATATATACCTATAAATATATAAATATATATATATATATATAATCATGTACATTGTGTGACTATATAGTCAGTCCTTAGCCATCTACTTGATGTTGCAGTCGTGTCCTGCCTCTCCCCATCTCAACTCTCTGTGAACTCACTTCCTTCAGGCCTCCCTGTACCCACTCTATTCCAGACACACTGACTACTCCTTGCACACCTTCACACCCGCAGCTTGCTCTTAGCTAAATGTTCTTCTAAATCTTCACGGTACTCATCTCTCCCTTTATTCAACTCTGCTCAAATATCACCCAAACACTCTTACCAGACTCTCCTCCATCCCTCCATCCCCCATTTATTTTTCTTTATAGCCCTTAACATAACTCAATATGTTATGTCTTGATTTGTTTACTGTCAGTCATCTTTTAGAATATAATCTATGAAAGCAGAGATTGGTTTGTTTAATGCTGTCTCTCCAGCACCTAGAACAATGTCTGACCCATAATAGGGCTCAATAATATTGCTTCAATGAGTGAATAAATGGAAGAGTTGCCTAGAGTACCCTTAGTCTAGCATTCATTAACTGTGAAGCCGGATAGCATAGAGATTACGCGTTCAGTGTCTGAAGTTTAGACAGCCTTGGTTTAAATTCTACCCTGCCATTTATTAACAAAGACTTTGGGCAAATCATCTAAACGTTTTACCCTCAGTTTCTTCACTTGCAAATTAGGAATTAGAATAATAATACTACCTTGTGGGGGTGTTTTTGTTTTTTTTGAGGGTTAAATGAGTTAAAATAGGTAAAGTACTTGGCACAGAAGTAACAGGTTTAGAGTATCTCTTCTTCTCTATTTCCATTCCTTCTCTAAGCACCCTCCACACATGCTTGAGACTCCAGCTTATCACATACTTGTGTCCACTCCTGCCCTCCTCCCTGCCTGAACAATTACCACTTAAAAACTCCTATTCCACAATCAAGATCTAGGTCATCCCCGTATCTGTTTCCCTTTAAATAAGTTGTCTGGTCCTCTTATCACCAATCTGTACTTCATGGTGACTTGAAGCCATGCCACTCAGGATTTTACTCCTACTACTCCCCCAAGACATCTCTCGTCAAAGTCACAAATGACGCCCACATCAATAAATCCAATGAGCAAGACTTGGCTCTTATTTTAGCTGATCTTTTAGTAGTACTGTTTATCACTTTCTATTTCTGGAAGCATTTCTTCACTTCACTCCCAGGACAATACTCTTTCTTGGTTCTCTTCCAATAATCTATCCCTTTGCATTTTCATGGCATATAATTACTAAGTAACCCCATTTCTCAAGATATACCCCAAAGAACTGAAAGCAGAGATTCACAAAGATATTTGTACATCCATGTTCATAGCAACATTATTTACAATAGCCAAAAGGTGGAAGCAAACCAAGTGTCCATCGATTGATGAATGGATAAACAAAATATGGTATATGCAGAAAATGGAATATTATTCAGCTTTGAAAAGCTGGGATATTCTGACACATGCTATGATATGGGTGAACACTGAGGACATAATGCTAAGTGAAATAAGCCAGTCATAAAGGACAATTATTGTATGATTCCACTTACATTAGGTACCTAGAGTGGTCAAATTCATAGAAACAGAAAGTACCATAGCAGTTGCCAAGGGTTGAGCAGGGAGAGGGAATGAGGAGTTAGCATTTAGTATTTCCAAGTTTCAGTTGGGGAGGATGAAAACATTTTGGGGATGGATGGTGGTGATGGTTTGATGAACATGAATGCACTTAATGCCATTGAAAATGCACTTAAAAATGGTTAAATGGTAAATTTTATGTTATGTATTTTTACCATAATCATAAAAAGGAACAAGTTGCATTTTGAATATACTTTGAAGGTAGCCCCCCCAAATCTGAAGGATTTTATGTGGGTATGAAAGAAAAAGAAGTTTGGGTTTGGTCCTGTAAAATAAATGGGAAGACTCCAGGAGTTAGAAATCTGGGGAGAAAATCAGAAGTTTGGTTATGAGATTGTGACACTGAAGTGAAACGGGCAAATGGATTGTTATAATTGGCTGACTGGTTTTCGTGCTTCTGCACTTGCCTTAAGGTCTAATCTCACACGTTTTGACAAAAGAGTAAATCTTATAAATTTAAGTCAGAGTGTTCACACCTCTGCTGAAAATTCCCACTAGGTCCCCACCTCTGATTCAGAGCAAAATGCAGTTTTTACTTTCGGCCTACAAGGCTCCACATGACCTCGCCCTGTGATCCCTGACTCTTTACATCCCTTGCTGCACTCCAGCTGCACTTGACTGACTCTTTCCAGATCACCCTCAGCTAGATTCTTATCTCTCATCCTTCACATTTGTGGTCTCCTCTGCCTAGAAGGCTCCACTCCCACCCCACCGCCCAGCTCTTAGCATGTTGATACTTCCTTCAGATTGTTCAGTTTAAATAGCGTCTTATTAGTGAGGCCTTCCCTGACAAGTATAAAATAATAACCCTCCCCTCTGTCATCCCCTGCCTGCTTTATTTTTCTGTCTACTAGTTATTACCAATGATATATTTATTTGCATGTTTATTTGTTTACTGTCCGTTTTTAACTTCATAGGGTGTACACTATGAGGGTGGAAATATTCTTCTATTTAGTTCACTAACATCTTCAGTGCATTAGAGTATCTTATCTGATATATGATAGCTTTTCTACATATTTGTTAAATGAACGAAGACATGAACGAGCCTTTTCTGACCACTCCAGAGATGTGTTCAGAGCTGATTGTCCCCTACTCTTAATTTGTAGTAAAATAAGAACTGGGACTGCCCTGCTTACTCTGCACTGTTTTCTTTAATTATTTACTATATAGTCCTAAATAGACCAATACCACACCTAAAATAACATTGATATTCAGCCGCTATGTGCATTTCCAATTGTGTCATAAATGTAACTTTACAGTGTGTTTGAATCGGGATCCAAATGAGGCCCTTAGATTGACATTGCTTGATAGGAATTTTACGTCTCTCTTCCAACTTTCCCTTGTATCTTTTTAAATATCTTCTATTTGGCTTACAAATTTGGTTTGCAATTTGTTGTTGTCGAAGAAACGGAGTGAGTCATCTATAGAATGATCCGTAGTGTGAATTTCACTGATTACACCATTCTGAGGTCTGAAATATTCCTCTGTCCTCTGTATTTCCTATAAATTTGTTGTTGAGTCTCAGGACCTCATCAGATTCTGGTCTGAATTTGTTTTTGTTTGGCAACACCCCTCCAAATTTAGTGAAGCGTTCTTCTATCAGCCAGCACTTCGTCTGTTCTTTCTGCCTCTGCTTAATTCCTTACCCGTTTTTCCTTTATTGGGAGTATATTCCTTCTACTCAGGTTTTCATGCTTTTGCTATATAGACATGTATCCATAAATAGCTTATTTTATATTACCATAACAGCGTATTTGTGGTATCATAAATGGTACCATATTTTATGTCTGATACAGAAACTTACTTTTCCCACTCTACTTTTCTTCATCATCTATTGAAACTTGCATTTATTTCATTCATTTTAATAGGCATTTAGTATCCCAAAATATGAATATGCCATCATATATTTGTTTCCAATTTAGTTAATGCTGTATTATTTGGTGTGCACATGTGTTCACCTAGATATAGAATTGCTCAGTCCTACAGGAGGCATGTTTCAGACTTCACCATCCCTTGCAAAATTGTTTTCCAAAGCACTGATAAAAGTTTAAGCTCCCACCAGTACTGAGCACTATTCTCCCAAACCTACACCAGTACTTGGCATTGTCAGACTTTAAATTTTTGCTGATCGGATATCTACAAAGTGCTTTATTATTTTTTCACTTCCTTTGCATTCTCTTGCTGAAGAATTTGATCACCTTGATATGTTCGTTGCCATGACCTCTGTGAATGATCTCTTCATATTATTTAGCTGCTTTTGCCTATTGAGATTTTTTTAAAAATATTTTTCTTGATTAATTTATTGCAATGCTTTCTTTATTCTGCAAAACAATCCTTGGTCAGCTATTGAATTGAAAATATCTTCTAAACTTTAACTTGTTTTCTCACTGTGCTTATATTGTTTTTTTGTCAAACTATGTTATTTCGCCCTTAAAATTTGTACTTTCATGGCTTGTTTAAACAACCATTACCTCCCTTAAAATTACAAAAGTAGTCTTTTATGTTTTTCTTAAAGATTTTAGATTCTTTTACTCAAATTTCCATCTTTAGTCACTTCTATTTCTTTCCTATGATCTGACATATGAATCTTCTTTTAATTTTTTTCCCATATAGATAACCATATTGTCCCCAAACTGATCATTGGACAGTCTTTCCTTTCCCCCATTGATTTGTAATGCCATCTTTGTGGTTTACCAATTTCCCAGATAATGGGGAGTTGAACACTGAGATCTCTATTCTCTTCGATTTATGAAATCATTTATCCTTATATGCAGGCACTATTTACATGTAGTTTGGGATGAAAAGTTCATAAAAAAGAAGTATTTTTAACCAAGAAAAGACTCAGCCAAACATTAATGGTCCTCTCATAGCTTATTTCCAACCATCTACCAATAAACTACTCCCATTTTAAGAGATCACTTCATCCATTTGTGTGTCCTAGTGCGCTTGCCAGAATCCTGGAATTGCTGCAAGCAAACACATTGTATATTCCCTCTCTCGGACAAATTCCCCACCCAACATTCTCTCCCCCCACCCCCACCCCCCCCAGCCTAGCCAGTTCCCCTTCCATATTCATGGCTCACATGAGCCCTGCACATGTCACAGTTCACCAACTTCCCTGGATTATTCACTTGCTTTTCTTCCCCCATGAACATTTTTTTTTTCCTGTTGCCTGTGAACTCTGAAATACGTGTCATGACTGAAGAAACGATCAACATATTACAAATCTGAAAGTGTTTATTGAAAAGCATGTCTGATAAACATTGAGTGTTTGTTGTTCAAAAATTATATCTTAAGCAGAGGGTAAAGGCAAATTTACCTGTATAATTTAAATGTAAAAAAAACCTAGCAGCAATGAAGGTTACTATAAATATTTCCTTTCTACTCCTTTTTGGATTTATTTATTTGACCTCCTTTCTAGTCTCTGACATTTTTTTGGCCAACTGAGTACTAATATGTCACCAGTCAAGCCAGCAACAACAAGGAAATCCTACTGTAGGAAAAAAAAATTAAAGGCTTTAAAATATTGTTGATTGAGGAACATAGAAAACATCATTTAAAAGCCTTTTAAATTACCATTCCCTCCGTTGCTGCTAAATTTCCCTTTGTCTCATTTCATGCAGCTGGTCTGAATGATGACAGAGTGGTTTGTGATTATCTGGGTGACATTAGGCGCCAGCTGAAATGGACACTAAAGGAAGAATCCAGCATCCTGCATTTATAATTCCTGCTACATTTGGCACTGCACCAACTTCACAAATATGCAATCCCCCTCCCCCCTCTTTTTTTTCCTGTAAATCCCATGGCCAACGAATGCTGCTATGGCAACGAAAGCCGGGAAAGCCAGGGGGGCCTTGGCTATAAAAAGAGTTTTTAGAGCATCATGGTAACTGGGAGCCTAGTGGCAGACTCTCAGGCAACCATACATTGTTAAACATCCTGTCTAGAAACAAACATTTCTACCAAATTTATTTACCTGTGTTGTCGAATCACTTGCTACAGAATTCTAAGGGCTCTTATTGCTATGATGGTTTTCATTTTCAATTATTGTATGGTTCATTCAAATCACACAGGTACATTTCCAACAGCTATAAGAAGCTTCCCAAAATAGACTTTTAGAAACTGAGCACAGCTGTCAAAATAATGTTATCGTCTTCAAGAATCTGTTTTGAAGATAGTTATTCCAAAGAAATTTAGAAGTTATATTCCTATATTAGCACACTAAGTAGTTCATACCAGTTTAGTAAATCAAATATTCCATACTGCTAGCTTAATAAGATGGGGAGTCATGCATGAAATGACTGCCAGGTTAATGACATAGGGAGCCATGCATGGCATGTATTTGCATATAATAGCACAGAATGTTCTCCTAAATCCTTTAAATTACTCATCAATTCTTAAACAGGCATTTAACTAAATCCTCATTCAGGATCAGGAAGAAAGTTTTTTCTTAAAAAAAAAAAAAACACCTACATATTTGAAGTAATTAGATCGGAGATAAACAAAACCTAAAGGATTATTTTTGGTTGGAAATTCTAGCCTTGGGGAAAGAGTACAGATCTGCATAAAGAAACAAGCACATCTCCTGGACCAGGGTAGGACACACACCAGCAGCCAGTCTGCTCCCCATCACTGCCTCTATCATATGCACAGTGAGCACAGATCAGAAGTTTCACCACTAGCCTCAGAAATAAAGATGTATATCTAAAGCAGTGTAAACAATGTAGATTGATTCTAGAATTGTTTATTGTGTACAGTGTTTTGATGGGCCCAATTCTGAATAAAGAAGGATTTCTTTCACTTGACAACCTGTATACTCAAGGTATTAAAGAACGTCTTTACTCTCAGATTACCTTGTTTTTACTGGTTGTGTAATCTTCTACATAAAATGAGCAGACTGCTTACAATCGGAACAGTTATAAGCCCCAGCTGTTAGAGGAAATCAGAAAACACCGATGTCACACAAAGGCTATTTTCACTATTTGAGAGTGATGGTCTACCAAGAGTTTCATGAATACTCACAAGTACTCATTGTGAAATGAGATGTATATAATCAAGCTCCAAAACCAAAACTCATCCAATGAAGAAAGGAAAAGAGAAAAATGCAATGATTTAGGTAATTGGTTTTCTCTTCCTATTGTGTCAAATGGCAACTAATCTTTGAGCATTAATTCTATGCCCAGTACTTGATCAAGTGCGTTATTTTGTAGCCTTCACAATAATCTTCAGTGTACCATTTTTTCCATTTTACAGATAGGAAAACTGAGGTTCATAAAAGTTAAGTAATTTGATCAAATGAGAAGCTGAAGCCAGGATTTAAACTTTCCTCATTTAATTTAAATCCCATTTCCCTTTCACTAACTACACATCTGTCCAAGGTATATTTATTAACAGAGAATAAACTATGTTTGAGAAAATAGGAGAAATGGGTTCAAGATTTTTTTCTTTTAAAAAAAAAGATTTATTTTTTATTTATTTTAGAGAGGGAGAGAGAGTGCAAGCACATGCAGCAAGGGAGGGGCAGAGAGAGAGAAAGAGAGAATCTCAAGTGGGTTCCCTGCTGAGCACAGAGCCTGCCCCCCTGGGGGTGGGGGTTGTTGATCCCAGGACCCTGAGATCATGACCTGAGGTGAAATCAGGAGTTGGACACTTAACCAACTGAGTCACTCAGGCGTCCTGGCTCAAGAATTTTCTTTAACAGTGTCTTTCATTTGCTGGATTTCTTACACTATCATCATTCATCTTCAGTGCTAATACAGAAGAGAGATGAATGCCATCACCAATCACTTCTCATGGTACAGCTGCTCTCTCTGGGAGTTTTGGTCATTTTAAACTGATTATATGCTAAATTAACAACAGGGTGTGCTTTGTTGCTAACTAATATCTTAAAGCAATTCTAAAGTGTAGCTCTGGAAATATTATGCACAAGCTCACTCATTGACAACAGAGGCAGAAAGTGTCTATGTGAATATTTACATATGGTCAGTGGGTTGACATAAACTCCATGAAGCAATGTTTTCTTTCAAGTGTAGCACTCCCTTAAGTGTTCATTATGTCTGATTGGAAAATGAGCTCCTTTCCAGTCAGATGGGTAGTCTTGCTGTCAGATAAAATAGTAGCCATGGCGATAGCATGTGTAACTCTGACTAAGGTGGGTTTAGCAGGCAGCTGCTGAAACATAAGTGACTTACAGCATTTACTGAACATCCAACCAATAAATATAACTGAATATGAATATTTTTTAAGTTGTAAAATGTAGTTGCAGAAAACTATAAAGAAGCAGGGTGTTCTTTCTATTTGACTCATAAGTTGCACACAAAGAAATGCATTTATAAATAAAGAAAACATAGATATTTTCTATGGAGTCAAATTATGGAGATAAAGTGAATAAAGCATAGTGTTTTGCCCTTCCAGAGCTTGTAGTCCAATGGAGGAAGCTCCCTCAAACATTTAATCCTGTAGATTCTACAACATAGAGATATTGGAGCACAGAGAGATAAATTTAGCCCAAGCAGAGGGGATGGTAGGGAGGTCAGGAAAGGTTTCCCAGGTGATATCTAAGTTGAAAATGACCAGATACAAAGGACTTAGTCGGGCAAATGTGAGAGACTAGAAATATAGAGTGTCAGTCAGACTTTGGAGTGAAATCCAGTCAGAAAAGCACAGGAATTATATGCAGCTCAGGAGGCCTGGTGGGGCAATAGCCATGTCAGGACCCAGGCAGTGTTCAACTTTAGAAAACTCTATAATGGCATAAATGTTGAAACTCAATGCTAAGCTAAGCTATTGTTAAATGTAGTTACAATGGGCATATTTTCTGATCCAAAAACAGAGGAATAAATTATTTGACAAGATTGACTATGTACAATGGGGTGAACTGCTGAGGTCTGATTTTCTCAAAAAATATGAATTACCTAATCACTGACAAAAGAAAGTAAATTTAATTTGAATTAGATAATAAATTACTCATAATCTCTGTTTCTCACATAGTCCAGAGATACTAGTTTCTTTTTGGTTTAACTTTAATTTTCTTCTTAAACTACAAGTAAAAAAAATTGGATTACTCATGATCCTTGATTCTTACCAACCTATAACATGTCCTATTTTTTTCCTTTTGTCTATTTATTCATTTTTGGTAATGTAATAACCACCTGGAAACCCACCACTCCAAAACAAAAGCTATGACCTACATAAGCTATATCTAACTTTACAGTTCCCTTTACTACCAACCTATCACCTCAAACCAGGTAACAACCATCCTGAAGCCTATTCATTATTTTTTAAAATTGATGTAATAAATTGAGGCACTATCACTAATTAATCTGGGTTGACAGTCATAAACAGAAACACATGGCACTCTTTTTTTTTTTTAAGATTTATTTTTTTATTTTAGAGAGAGAGAGAGCTCATGCACTAGCAGGGGAAGGGGCAGAGGGAGAATGAGAGAACCTCAAGAAGACTCCCAGCTGAACAACCCTGCGATCATGACCTGAGCTGAAATCAACAGTGGGTTGTCAACTGACTGAGCCACTGACGAGCCCCAGCGACTCTTTTACAGATAATTCATTAGAATGGATTTTATTGTATGTATTGTCAATTACTTCAAGTTTACAGGCCATTAGAAAGAAACTACTTAACAGTTTACTCCACTGTACATAATCCCGTCAGCTAAATTCATTAGATACTCAGTATTTTTTTATTCAATGCATTTTCTGCTCAGATCAAGTAGAATTTGTTTCTGTTGTTTGCATATAAGAACCATAACTAGTGTAATTTTCAAAACTGTAAAAAAAAATATGGAAGAAATAAAACTTGAAAAATACAAAAGAAGGTAGAAAACAACAACAACAACAACAATAAAAAGATGGGGAACAATAATTAGAAAACACAAAATAATATGTCAGAAATACACCCAAATATATTAGTAAGCACAATAAATGTGCCTGGGTTAAATTTAGCTATTAAAAGACTAAGACTCAAAAAAAAAAAAAAAAAGTCAAAGACTCACAGATAGGAAATTCAACTTTATGCCATTTCTATTTACAAGATTCCAACCAAACACAAAATAACATATAAAGTTTAAAGGTAAAAGAAATGGGAAAAAATATATTGCAGGAAAATATATTGCAGCATTTTTACTTGCTTTCTAAAAACAATTATTAAACTTCCATTCCATTCTTTCTTACCTCTGTCCACACACTGCATTTAATTATCATACATATTATTTATACCAAAGAATAAGGCTCCTTGCTCTGTTAGCTGGAATAGGAACATATTCATTCCTAAATTTTCCTAAAACCTCAATTAAGTTAAATTGTTAATCCCTATCTATAGAAAAGAGTGAGAAGTGGAAATCCTAAAAAAGTGGAACAAAACTGAGCTCAGAATCCTCTTATCTTTGATCTTCCATTCTGATGTATGGGCAAAACAGAAGTGACATTATATAATTAAGAACTTAGGAAAAAGAACATGGACTCTGAAACCAAACAGATCTGGGTTTGAATCCAAAATCTGCCACTGACTGGGTATGTGCAATGAATAAAATCTTTGATTTTGCCAAGCCTAAGTTTCCTCTGTAAAAAAAATGAAAATGAACAAATCTACTTTTAGGGTTTTCAGAAAGATTTAATGAGATAATTAATCAAAGTATTTGCTCTCAACCTAATTGGAATCACCTGGAGAGCTTTAGAAAGTACTGGTGCCTGAGTCCCTCCCCCAGAGATTCTGATGTAATTGGTCTGGAATAGAACCTGCACTTTTTTTTTTTTTTAAAGCTACCCATGTGATTCTAACGTGCAGTTAAGGTTGAGAAACACTAAATATACAGTCTAGCCCACCGCATGGTATTAAAATAAAATTAAAAAAAAAAAAGAAGAGGAAGTCATGCCAAAATTGTAACTAGGATGATGATGGTAATGATGATGATAAAGGTGATAAATTTCAGCTACAAAATTCAGGCAGTGAAATTGACCTAGTGTGATTATTCCTCTATAGAACTCAAGAGAGAAAGCAGCCACTTAGCATGGAGATTATCAGAAACTTCGAAATTATACACATACGTTATTTCATAACTCTTAACTTCTAATCTTCTATATAGCCTATGAGATAGATATCACATTGATTTTAGGAGTGAAAATTACTCTGAAAGTTTAATTGCTTTGTAAAGGTGACAGATTAACGAGTAGCTAAAAACCAGAATGCAAATTTAAATCTCTTTATTCCAAGTTCAGTACTGCTTGTATTATGCCATAGTTGTCTAAAGAGGCAAAGGTAGAGTTGTCCTTCATAGAATTACAGGAAATTTTCTAAGCTTGGAAAGTACTCCTGAAATCATGTGATGATTGGAGTAAAGGGTATAGTTACTGCAGTCACTAATGATTTCATTAACTTTTGAGCAGTTTGAAGCCAAAGACTGTTTTTTTCATCGTTACATATCTAGTGATTTGCACAGTAAGTGGCACGTAATTAGTTCTCAATAAATGTTTGTTGAACGAATATTAGAATGGTCTAAAACAAAGCACTTTTAGCAATTTAAGGAAAGTTAAAAACAAAACAATGTCAATATCTGAGAATAAAAACTCTATGTGCATTATTTTCAATTAAAATTAATGACCATAAGAATTTATTCCAAGTGTATCAAACAAGGAAAATACTTGGAGCAGAAAACAGAACTTACTGGTTCCTCCTTCTCTCTCTCTCTCTCTCTCTCTCTCTCTCTCTTTCTCTCTCTCACACACACACACATATATACAAAACTAATTCAAAGATTATTATTTAATATATAAAGGCATTCCTTATATATAATGATTTTAAAATTATTTAACAAACTTTATATTTTATTAGAACATATCCATGATGCCCTCCCTGTTTAAAATAAAGTTGATTGGAATCAGATATGTAAGTTTTTTAAAATTCACAATCTGTGAGGTTACCTAAGGTTTTGCCTACACACAGAAAATAAAAATCAATACGACTGCCTACACAGATGGGATAAAAAAATTATTAAATGGCATAGATTTTAAAAACTTTTAATGGAAATGAAAAGTAAGTAAGAAGCAAACTCGTTATTCTGAAGAAATAATTTGCTACCTATAGTAAATGCTAAAAATGTACCACATATATCACAGTAATTACACATCATTTAGCTGGTTTTATTGATATGATACATTTACGTGGTGGTCATTTATTGTCTCTCATGAGATACTCTGAGATAGATCATTTCCTAGTGAATGGTGATAAAATGATTCAGATACTTCAAAAACTGTATTTCAGAATAATGTAGTAGTGTTTTTTGAGGGCAAGGGGAGGGTGAATCAAAATGTTCTATTCTCCGCTTAGAGATAGGCATTTAGTAACGTGAATAGTTCACACAATGTCATATGACTTCAAAAGGCTGCATGACCTTGGGGTGGTTGGGGGTGGTCGGGGTGGGGGTGGGGAAGGCTTCATGGAGAAGGCAGGATAAAGTTTGGTTTGGAGGCAGCAAATAATTTGAATAGGAGAGGAAAATGGATTGGGAATTCCAAGCAGTAGAACAAATGATCAAAACTAACTCTGGAGTAAGTTATAGAGAGAAACAACAAGGAGATCAGATTAGCCAGAGCTGGAGGTTTGTTGAAGAAAAGAGTGGGAGTCAGGCTTGTGAAGTTGGGTTCGGACCAGGTAGAGGAGCGTTTTGAAGGAAAGGCTCAAGAAATTTGATTTTATGCTGATTGCCAATTAGAAATGACACAAGATAGACTAAATTATGCTGAGGTTGAAAACAAAAATCTTAATTGCTTAAAAAAAAGTTGAACTCCGGTTCCTGCTACACGTTCACCTTGAGTTGATGAGGGGTTTCCTTTGTGGTTCCTCACCCAGGGATAAGTGTTAACCATCTGAAAGGTCTCTGCCATCTAAAATGTCACATGGAAGGGGGACAAGAAAAAAGCTATGCACACACACATAGGCTCTACAGCTTCCCCTTAGAAGTGACATCTATTCTACCATCATTTCATTGGTCATATAGTCAGGTCTAATTTCACAAAAGTTGAGAAGGGCAATCCTACTGCCTGAAGTACCGGAAATACTGGTGAAGAGCACTAATAACCAGCCTGATGGCTTTGCTCAAGTACATTATGTTACATAATTAGAAATTGGTTTAGGAAGAGAGCTTGGTTGTGGAGTGCAAAACAGATGGAAAGGACAGAGCTGGAGATAGGGAAGCTGATTATCAAAATTGCGTATGTGTAGCAATGAAAATCTAAACTGAGGAAAAGAAAGGAAGCACAACCATGAGAGACCCTGTGAAGGAACATACAAGAATGACATGTTAACCGAGTGTGGAGGAAGGGCCAATCTTGAAGGTGATCAAGAGATTTCAAGTTTAAAGAAAATGATGTTTCTCTTAAAAGATCAAGGAAGAGGCAGTTTGGGGAACAAGATGAAGTCAGTTTTATATATAAGAATGTTTCGGGTGGTAGTTCAGGGAGGAAGCAAGATTGGGCATCTGGAGAGTTTGAGGTGCAAGGTAGTCTCACTGGAAGCTCCAGCTGACCCATGGGAAGTTCTAAAGAATGGATGTTCTCCTCAGAACTATCCTGAGTCAAGGCTAGAAAGATGGGCCTTTAAATCTATAAGAGGTGTGACCATGGGGCAAGGTGGCTGTCTTGGCTGAGACAATTCCTGAAGAGGGCTGACTGCTAGGGCAGTACTCCTAGCAGCTGGGTGACAAGTCCCTCTTTTCTGAAGGGGCTTCTGAGCAGTACATCACAGTATTGTCACAATTACAGATGCCTAGATTTAGCATAGGTGAAGATGAGAGACAAGACCTGAGAAAAAATGTTTAGAATACTCAAAGAGAATATAAATATTTTGTGAGGTAAACCATTTTCTTAGGGTTGGTATTCCCATAGGTTAACTTTTCACCGATCTGAGCTGACCCTATGTATAATTCACAAGCATGACATTCCTTGGGGAAAACTCATAGACCATGGCCTCCATGTCAAGCAGCCTGAGAAGTATATGGGGATTTAAGCTATCAAATCTTCTTGCTATCTTAATAGCTCACTCAGGTTTCACCTTTGAGATTTTCATCAAGCACCTACATAATCTGAAGAATAACAGGCTGGTCATATTAAAATCTGAAGGAGATGGTTTCATTTCTTGGGTGATTTAATTACTGTCTGAATTCAGGCAGTGAAGAATTGTTAAAATTGGTAAGGAATCTTTGTTATGACTGCTCAAATGTGAGGTGTGCCCATCAGTCCCAGAAGGGGATCAAAAAATCTAGAGGCAGAATTTGCTTAAAGATCAAGGGAGAAGAATCTGTTAGGTTGATTTACAAGGTAAGGGACATACATCTAAACACAAAAAGAAGAAAATGTTACTATAAAAAATATCAAGCCAGCTTGTATTATTTATTCTTGTTTCTGTACAAATTTGTGTGTATCGAGGTAGAAAAAAAAACATAGATGAATACCTACTCATGTATAGGGTTACCGATGATATATTAAGTGAACAAAAGCAAAAGCAAGCTAAAAGGAAATGCATAGATTATGCCACTGTTCTGATAATAAAATAATCAACCAACCAAAACTACATTTTTTTTTGCATTTATGTACTTGTATTCATTTGTGTGAAAAAATAGAAAAACAAAATTAGCAATTTATGAGAATAGGAATGAAAAGAATGTATGATAACTGGCATTTTTATCACATCTTTGTTGCATATTGTTTCAACAGTTACAAGAAGGAAGTATTTCTGTTTTAAGTTGAAGAACATATGAAGCAATTCACACAAATGAAAAAAGATATAGCAACACTTGAATCTTATTCTTAAAGTCAGAATTTTACTGCTGCTTTTTTAAAGCAATTATGGGAGCCAATTAATAGAACCAAAACACCTGTCAAGAGCTTGATGTGCAAAAACAAGCATATATGGTACAGGAGTAAATATGGACTCTTTTGTTTATAGCAAGCAATATAATCTTCACCTAAGCTAATCAGCCTGTGTTGTCCACATAAGGTCTTTTGGCCATTCAGAGTAGACTTTCTTTTTTTTTTTTTTTAACTAAAAATGGCATAATGACCAGAGAAAAATAACTAAAAAACGAGTTCATGAATTGCCAGGGTTAGTTTGGATAAAAGATATTTGTTTTAGATCTTGCCTCATAAAGTACTAGTTCAGTAAATATTGCTCTAGAGGACACGTGTAAAGATTTTTAAAACAATGTAATGCTATTAGAAAAATATGAAAAAGGAGCTTTTCCAGATGGGACATTCTAACAGAGGAGGGAAAAACCAGTGGAAAAACCAAAGATACTGGATTAACTGATGATTTAAAATGGACTAATTTAAAAGATGCTAGAGGATCACTGTTAAAATTCCTTCAAAAGATTCACAAGAGGTTGTATTTTGTAAATGGAAAAACTGAACACCAGAGAGATTTCTGGGATTATGAATTATAGCAAGATCTTTAAATATATTAGAAAAAAAAAATCAAATAAGCTACATACGTAGAACTCCACCAAATTTCTTCCAGTGTTCAGAAAACTTCACAATATTTTTAAATGCCCACAAATGTCAGTTTTCATATTTTGCAGCTTAATTCAATGTGAAAGTTTTCTTTCAAAAGTGAATTGTGCATAATCACATTCCATAGAGCTTGCTATATCAAAAATATCTACAAAATTCAGTGCTATCTTATTTATCTGGTTCCTACCTAGCCAGACCTCCAGTTTGGATGGATTTAGTGTACAAGTAAACCTATTTTCTTAAAAATGAGGCCAATACATCAGAAGAAAATTCTATTAGGGAAAAGTACCTATAATCTTAGCTGAATGATCTAAAAAATATTACATCCACTTTTCATGAAATGAAAACCACAGGACTTCATAAATTCTTCCTTTGTAGAGGACAACTTGGTGTATCTGAAAGCATGATCCATCTGTACAATATATAAAAACAACTTGGAACAGGCCGCGCAAGCCAGCCAAGGCAAGCAGAGATCCCACTGTGCAAACCCGAATCCTGTGCAGACAATTCCAAGATTATTTATTGCACCTTGGTGTTACAGGAAATGAAGGCGACTAATTGTGCATAATCATTTTTCAAATGGCTTCCACATCAAAAATATCCATTAAAGTCAGCACTGCTACATGATTTTTCTGGCTCCCAGTGTATTCAAGCCTTTAGTTTATGTTGATTTATTTTCCATGTAACCAACTGAGTCCTGCAATGTGTCAAGCACTTTGCTAGGCACACTCAAATACATTATATAATTCAGTCTCTAGCACAGACCATCCACACAGGTTATGCCTTCTCCCATTTTATAGCTGAATAAACTGAGGGCAAGAAACATACAGCAATGGTCCAAGGTCACACAACTGATTAATGACTAGGCAGGGTTTAGTTAGAGCCTCAGGAAGTCTGACTTCAAAGGCTAGTGTATTTCCACTGTATCATGCTGTCTCCAGGGAGTTTCTGTTCAGGACACCTTTCCTTTTATGTATTTTTTAAAAAAATCAGTTATCAGGCTGAAGTCCTAGCTTTTCTTTATTCTTATTCAGGAGATGGATGGACTAATTACCCTAATGTGAGCAGTTAATGAAACCAAGAAGACACTGAGATACTCTACATAATGACAAAATTCATTCTATTTTATTACATTAAAAGAATTTCTAAAAATATGCATGTATGTGTAATTTTACATATGAAATCCTCCTCATTGAGGCACCACAAGTCACCTCTCTTCACCAACTAACTCCATGTTCACTCTCCAGCATTGGAAATAGGTGGTTGGCTTTTTTTTTTTTTTCTTTTAGATTTTATTTATTTGACATAGAGAGAGACAGCCAGAGAGGGCACACAAGCAGGGGGAGTGGGAGAAGGAGAAGCAGGCTTCCCTGCAGAGCAGGGAGCCCGATGCGGGGCTCGATCCCAGGACCCTGGGATCATGACCTGAGCCGAAGGCAGACGCTGAAAGACTGAGCCACCCAAGCACCTCAGGTGTTTGGCTTTTTGAAGTACACTCTTTTGATATTCCTCTCTCCCTCTTTTCCTTCTCATCTTCTCCCCAGGGAACAAGGTCCCATATTAACAATGTGGTAAATATCCTTCTACACTTTTGTCCATGTTCATTTAATTATATGAAATATACACATGCATGAATATTCATACCTACCATTATATAATACCTATAAATAAAGGAAGGCATGTCCTTCTTTTACAAAAAAAGATCATATTATGCCTACCTTTTCTCCATCTTGCTTTTCTCATTCAACAATTCCTAAGGCAAACCCCTCCAAGTTAACTAGCTTACTCTCTGATTCATTATTTTTGTTGGTTTCATGATATTTATCAATGCAGTAACAACCATCTATGTATGTGCATTTTTATTTGCTGGTGTTTTTATTTCTATGAAAGCGATTCGAGGAATTGAATTGCTAAGATACAGTCTGTGTAGTAGTAATTTTAATAGATATTGTCAGATGGTTTTCCAAGAAGGCTGTAGCCTTCACAGAATCAGCTACAATGTATGAAAGTACCCTTTCCTCTGCATTCCTGGTAGCAATAGTTCTTAAGTTTTGCCCGATGGATGGGAGTAAAGTGATACCTCACTGTTACCTTAATTTGCATGTTCCTTGCTATGAGTGTATCTGGACATCTTTTCACAAATTTTTGGCCACATGGATTTAGTCTTTGCTCATTTTCTATGAAATTGTTCTTCATCTTGTTCTATAAGAATTTTTGTATGTTCCGGAGATCAACCCTTTGTTCAATAAAGGTATGTCTTTGTTTTGTTTTGTTTTTTTTACAAAAGCTTATCATTTATCTACCGTTTTTGTGGAGCCTGGCAGAAATTCAAAACTTAATTTAGTCAAATAAGTCTGTCTTTCCTTTTTAAAGTTTCTGTGTCTTCCAACTTGGTTAAAAAGCTTTCTCTGCTCCTATGTTGTCAGTTTTATCATCTAGATAGTATTTTAAGATTATTGTTGCTTTATTTTTCACATTTAGACCTTAAACTGAATCTAGAATTTTAAAAAATTGTATATCATAGGGAACAAATTTTACTTGTTCTCTAGTTGGATAGTAAGTTGCTGGCATTGTTTATTAAATAAATCATTCTTTCCTGCCAAATTGAAGTTTTAACTTTTGTTGTACACTAAATTCATAAACACACTGGCATCTCTTTATGGAATCTTACAATTTAAGATCCAATAGTATCTCAAAAACACAACTGGTACCAATTTTATTTCAGGCTTTGTCATTTATCAAACATAAATTAAGTGTAACATGGAATAAGAAAGAACTATGAAAATACAAAAAAGTGTGGTAACAACTGTCCCATAGAGACTTAGCTATTAGAGGCTAATTGTATGCATTTTGTACGCATACATAGTGTTACTCAAAAATACCAGATATAATCTATGATGATGAGACAAAAATGTGGGAGAAGCAGTTGGTGATATATGGTCTCATACCAGAAGGAGTGAACACAGTACAGAGCATAATGTGAAGAGTAAACTTTGGAGCAAGGGGGACTGGCCATAGCTCTTGAAATGAAATTAGATGATTAATATCAGAATTTAAGAGCTCTGGGTATTTTAGCAGCCAAACAGATTTCTCTCATTTTGTTGATATAGGAAAAATAAAATATTTTTCATAATAAGATCATAGCTAATAATTGATATCAATTATCAATAAATGCATAATTTTAAAATAAAATTCAACAATGATGGCTTAATTATTTACATTTTGGTCCTAAATCTATTTGTTCATACTTTTTTTGAATTATGATACCATTGCCTTAAACATCTATTTTATAACATTTAAAAAAATATCAACCTAAGCAAGTAAAGGCATCTCTCTGAATGGTTAGATACAGCTAGTTTCCACTCATTCCTTTTAAAATTCTATAACACGTGGGCATAGGAGAGAACAAGACTCAGTTTGGTTTTTGTTTTCGTTTCTTTTTACTTGTGATGTGTGACGACTGCTGCCAATTGGTAGTAGAGGTATTCCATCATCACGCCATTAATAGATCTCACCAGAACAAGGTTTCATTACTGTGGATATTGGATAAGGCCCTGCCAGAAGGCCTTCAATACCCTACGGAAAAGATGTGCTAAGTCCCCACATTAGGTACAGCAGTCTTGGGGCAAAAATTTGAGGGTTTATACTGGGTTCGAGGAGCCTTGATCAAGATATTTCCCTAGGGTGACAAACCCATAATTGCACTTATCAGCTTTAGGCTGCCTTGATTAATGCAACCTTCTGTGATTTATCACCCAGACTATTTTAAAACAGGTGCTCTCCTCATTGTAATAGACTGGAGATTTTCAGGAACGACAACACGGGCTTGTTTCATTTACTTGTTCAGGGAAATTTCCTGAGAACACATTACAAGCAAACATATTCAGTCATTTTGTAGAGACCTGGGATTAGATGATGTCCGAATGGAATGTTTTCTACCTAACCTTCTTCGTGCTTTAAAAGAAAGTTTCTGGGGTGCCTGGGTGGCTCAGTCGTTCAGCGTCTGCCTTCAGCTCAGGTCATGGTCCCAGGGTCCTGGGATCGAGCCCCACATCGGGCTCCCTACTCCGCGGGAGGCCTGTTTCTCCCTCTCCCACTCCCCCTGCTTGTGTTCCCTCTCTCGCTGTGTCTCTCTCTGTCAAATAAATAAATAAAATCTTAAAAAATAATAAAATAAAATAAAAAGTTTCTGCCCTTGTCTCATGATGTTCTCCTACCACACACCTATGCTGTCAAAGCAGAGTGCTTTGGATCCCAGATTTTTCTATCCTTGGGGAATTTCTCAGATCCAGGAAATCTGTCTAGTGAGTAAGAATCAAAATGTAGCATGCTAAGAGCTTGACCGAAAAATCACATATGCACACATACACACAAAACATTTGTCCTCCTTTATGAAACATTATAAGCTAGGGAAGAATATAATATGCATCTAAGCTAAATGTTATATACATGGTATATGCCCATGCACACAATTTTACCTTTTTAGCCTCACACATCATCTGGACTCAACTCAGATAACAAGTTCTAATTCACTACTTTATAGTTTTGTCAAGCATATTTCTATAGGTCAGTAGTAACATTGTACTGGGTGACAGAGGTCCCAGGTTATAAACCTGGTCCCTCCGCTCTTGCCTAGATGATCTTGGGAAAATTACTTAAGCTCATCTGTGATCTCTCATCTGTGATCATCTCATCTGTGAGATGGAGTTAACAACCATCTACTTCACAAGACTATTCTGAGAATTAAATGTGAAAAAGATACACAGAGAGCTTTCGCTATTTTATTTATTCATTTTTTTAACTAGACACTATATAATCTATGGAGGGATGACAAACTGTCTTAAATCTGAAGCAATTGGCTGAATGCCAATTAAAGAGCAGCTAAATTTGGGGGTGCCTGGCTGGTTCAGGCAGTAGAGCATGCAACTCTTGAATTCAAGGTTGTAAATTCGAGGCCCACGTTGGGTGTAGAAATTACTTAAAAATAAAATCTTTAAAAAGAAAACAGCAACTAACTTTGGTTCTTAGCTATTTATTAGAGCAGTCAGATGGACAATACTTATCAATGCTATGGTACTGATTAATCCATAATCTAGGAAGTAAAAAAATATTTTTTTTTCTTTAATTTGTAAAGAACTACTCTGTTTAACCTAGGCTGCCATTAGATATACTCATTTCTCATTAGGGAAGAGAGAAGCTTAGAATTAGACTCACACTACACCTAGGGATCTTTACATTGTAACCTGTTTCCTTGGACAAAGAAAGAGGAGAGAGAGGAGAGAAGGGAAAGGAGAGAGGTGGGGGGAGGGTGGGGGGAGAGAGAGAATCAACAAACCTGAAGTAAATCTGAGGGTCTTGGAAAGCCAGGTGAGCTAAGCAAAGATGAAATTATTTTCTGGTTGTGAGGGAAGAATATAAACATTTAATGGCACAAATTGGCCCAGTTCTGGCGCTTGTATGCAATCTACGGTTTAGTTCTGTTGGCCAGTCATTCTCAAACCTGCAACATACCAGAATCTTTGCAAGAGCTTCTTAAAAATACAGCTTCTTGAACCCCACTCAGACCTACAGAATCAGTATCTCCAAGGATGTGGCCCTGAAATGTATATTTAGAAAAAGGTTTTATAGTAGTTCTTATGTAAAACTGTATTTGAAATTGAGAACCAATGAAGCTATTTTTTAATACATTTTTAAAATTTTGGAATAATTTGGGATTGACAGAAAAGTTGCAAAAATAATACAAAGTTCCTACACACCCTTCATTGTTTCCAGTAATGGTAACATTTTATATAATAATCATGGTACATCTCTCAAAACCAAGAAATTAACATTGGTAAAGTACTATTCTATTAACTAATCTGCAGACTTCATTCAGCTTTCACCACTTTTCCCACTGATGTCCTTTAAAAAAAAAAAAAATTCTAGAATCCCATTCAGGATACCATAATGCTTTAATCATCATGTCTCCTTAGCCTTCTTGGGTCTATGGCAGTTCTGTTTTTCCTTATTATTCATGACTTTGAGAACTGTGAAGAGTGCTGGTCAGCTACTTTGTTAATTGTCCTCCATATGGACTTCTGTGATGTCTTCCTTCGATTTAGACTGGGGTTACAGGTTTTGGAGAAGGAGACCACAGAAGTGAAGTGCCCTTTTCATCACATCATACAGAGGCACATGATAGCAACATGACTTATCCCTGGTGATGTGTAACTATGACCACATGGTTAAGGCAGTGTCTGCCAGATCACTCCATTGTAAAGTGCGTATTTTTTCATTTCTATACCCAGTTCTTTAGAAGTGAGTCAAGAGTTGGGTGGTTGTGTGCACGTGTGTGACAGGGGGAATGGATTAAGCTCTACCTTGTGGCTGGAGGAGTATCAGTAAAGGTTTTTGAGCAAAGCATCACTTCCAGAAAATTGAAACACCAAGATATACTGAAGGGGGAAGAGACTGTTGGCTGAGAGATGAGTTAGAAAATGTAAAGCCTGAAGAGATGAGGACCTGAACAAAAGCAGAGACACTGGTGAAACATATATCTATAAAATATTGTGGAAGAGAAAGAAGCCTGATTAGAAATGGGGGGAAAGTGAGAAAGGAAACCCGAGATATATTGAGATTTTGATCCTGAGTAACTAGGAAAAGGGGGATACAAGAGAAAACAGAAAAGGTAAATACTTTACCTTTGGGACATACAGACTTTGAGGTTCCTGTGGGCATCTAGGTGGACATGTTGAACAAGCAGTTAGAAATGAAATCACAGAACAATTTACCTCCTCAGGACATTTGCTGCTTTCCAGGACCCATTCTATGGCATGTGGTTGCTCTTTCCTGCTCTCTAATCATCCTCCTTTTTTTTTTTTTAAAGATTTTATTTATTTATTTGAGACAGAGAGAATGAGAGAGACAGAGAGCACATGAGAGGGGGGGAGGGTCAGAGGGAGAAGCAGACTCCCTGCCGAGCAGGGAGCCCGATGCGGGACTCGATCCAGGGACTCCAGGATCACGACCTGAGCCGAAGGCAGTCGCCCAACCAACTGAGCCACCCAGGCGCCCTCTAATCATCCTTCTAAGAAAACTTCACTCCTAGAGGCAAGGCTCGGGTGACACGTTAGGAACATTGGTAGAGGTCAGAGGAAAAATCCTCAGAGAACAGATTTGGATCATTCCTTCTATCCTATAACAGAGGCTTGGCATTTGCTCAGTAATCACCACCTCACTGTAAAAATAATCAATCTATCTTCATTGTGAAAATTTGGGGCCTGTAATTAATGAGTACAATTACCTTATGGATTGAACATTCAGTGTTTTTCATTACCTATTCCAAGAGATAATCCAAAGATATTTGAGATCTAGCATTTCTCAGTTTGGGGAATGGTGATAGACAAGGAAACTCTCATTAGCATTTCCATTTTGCATTTCAAATGGAAGGGGTGTGTGTTAAAAACTGAGCCTGCTCAAGCTTTAAAGCATTCCTTAATTATATGTTTGGTAATGCCTGAAAGGCAGAGGAGTCCCTGAAAAAAAAAAAAAAAAGAAGGGTGTTGAGTCAATATCTATCCCTTTTGAGGGTGGATGGGAACAAGGAATCTTAAAATCTCAATGTGGAAGGATGCTACAGAGGTGATTTATTCACTCCCATCTCTTTGGCTTGGTGAGGATGGGAAAGAGGTGAGGGCTGGAAAGAGGTGGAAAGCTGTGAAAAGGGTCCCAGAACGGACTGTGGGCTTTGTTGTGTTTCAAATATCCATCTTACTAGAAGACCCACAGGCTTCCTGTCAGGCTGTCTCAGTATCTACTGACCAGTCTCAGGAATTTGTTTCTCTCCTGTCACCTAAATAGCTCAGAGTTTATAATCCATTCCTTTTGTGCTATTAATGATAAGCCACTTGTAAAGACCAGTTTAATTTCTAAAGATATAGTGCAAAATATGTGTGGAAGTTATCAGAGACACAGACTTTGAGAAATGTTTTATTTCCATTCTTTTTGTTTTACACAAACTTCATTTTAGCTTCTTTCTCCCTTTTCATTGATCATCTTATTTCTCATTTACAGTGTTACTTTCAGTGTTAATAGCAAGATAATATCCATTTCAGAGTCTTTAGCATAAGTTTTTGGTGAATATAGAAATTAAAGTAAGTGTCTCATTGGCTTCTTCCTAGAAATGTTTAATATTAGAGTTCTACCTGCTATTACAAAATTTTTCATGTAAATTGACTAGATGAAAAGCAAACGAGAAAGTCTTCCTAAGAGAATTGACTTTATCCAGTTATCCTCTACGTATCCTACACCCACTGGCCTCCCACATTCTCTTGCTCTTACGGAATTAACCTCTGCCTACCACGCCCTCCATGCTCTCTAGCCAACATAGGGAACTTCACGTTTTGTGTTTTTCTCATGCTTTTCATTTTCATTTTCACTTGTTATTACCTTTTATTCCCTCTCCTTGACCCTTTCTAGGGTGATTATTAAGCCATGACTCTGTCCTTACTCAGCTGCAGAGCATAACCTGCTATCCTCTTCTCAGAAATTCAGCAGTGATTAAAAAGGAAAAGAACAATTCTTCTACAGAGGTGATTTATTCATTCCCATCTCTTTGGCTTGGTGAGGATGGGAAAGAGGTGAGGGCAGGAAAGAGGTGGAGAGCTATGAAAAGGGTCCCAGAGTGGGCTGTGGGCTTTTTCTGAAAGATGTCTGCAGGACTGTTTTTTCATTCTCAATCCATGATTATTAATCCTTTTGCAGCCATGGACCCCTTTGAGAATCTGCTGAAAACTAGAAAGAATTCTTCAGAAAAATGCACACAGTTGCCCACATACACAAATCTGAGTATGTGGATTCCCTGACACAAGGTTAGACGCTTCTTTTCCAGGTGAGCTACATTACATCTTGGATTAAGACAGCCAGTTGGAAATCATTGTCCCTGGATGACTCTAGAACTAATCTTACTGAGCCACCTCCTAATGTTAAGCCTACTAGGCATAGTGGGAACATGTTAAGAATGAATGACACCGGAGAAGAGATCTAGTTGAGGGGTGTGTCCACTGAGTTACACCTCCTTCAGCTTCAAAAATTCTTCTTTGTTTTACCACCATGACTACCAGGCACATTCCCCCTTACGAACTCTGCTGCCTGCCTTTGTGTTCCTTCCGAGATCTGCTGGGTTGAAACCCTCATCTCCTTGATGTCACCTCAGCGGCCACTTTCTCAGTGAGGATGCCCTCCCTCAGCACAACCCCCAGGCTCTCTTGCTTGCTTTACTTTCCCTCAAAACACTTTCCAAATCTAGAATACTCTGTAGTTTACTTCTCTTGTCCATTGCCTGTCTCTTCCCACTGAACAGGAGCATATGTTGTTCTGTACATTGATCTATCTCCAGCTCCTAGAATAGGTGCTTGGCACACAGGAGGTGCTCTGATATTTGCTGAATGAGTAAATGGACAAGAGATGAATGTATCCTTCTTTGCATTGCCTCCCAGAAAGCTCAGGATAAACTTTTCAGTTGATTGATGTAACAGGTACAGAAGTTTGTGGTATGCATTTTCTATATTCACTTTACTTCTGACTTCATCTTACTTTTGCCCACCTTTTTATGCCCTTCCATGACAATGACCCGCTCTCTAATTCTCACAACAGGCAGTAATTTCACCTTCTGAAAAGTAAATGAATTAATATTCACTGAAATCATAAAATGTAAAGTAACTGAGGAAATGAAGTAAGGGAACTGGCACTTATCAAATTCCCATAACACACCAGCATGTTTATAAATTATCTTAATGCTTGCACCAATTCCATGAGATTTTTACTGTTATTCTCAATCGAGAAAACATAACTAGATGTTGAATAACTGGCCCTGACTCACACTGCTAGAAAGTGGCAAAGAGAGTTAGAAGTCCGAGTTTGTTTAGTTTCAAAATCCATATTTTTTATTACACCTAGGTTGGCACTTTGGCCTTAACATTTGCCTCTCATGAGGGGAGAAAAACAAATCGGCCTATTACCTCTAAAAATAGAAATGCTTATCAGTGTTGGTATTAATTTTGGATTTTAGCATGTTTTACCACTGAAGGAATCACTTTGTAAGCCAGCTGTTACTTCTTTGTGATAATTTTTCTCTACACTGTTTTCTATCCATCAAGAAGTAGTGTATCCCTAAAGAATGAAAAAGTATAATGGAATAAACTATTGCTTCACCATTTGGAGCTACAGATACAGATCTGCTGGGCAGCCTGCATTGTTACCAGATTCCTTAAATCTGTATGCGCATCTAAAATTGTCTACAAGCTAAGTAACACGTCTCATGGAAACATAAAATAACATGCTTTATGTTATTTTTCAAATGTATGAAGATACTATACTCAGTAATAAGTACAAATTAAATGAAACATTTTGGACCTTGAGTATTTTCCTTGTTCAATGGATACTTAAAGTATACTGATAACACAGACACAACCAATAATTTTATTTTATTTTATTTTATTTTATTCTATTTTATTTTAGAAGTGGTTTTAGTGCTGATAAAGGTCAGGAACTCCTCGAATAAAAATAAATAAATAAATAGGAATTTTGTCCCATGCGGTTTTCTGAAATAAACTGAATTACTTTTGCGCTGCATTACATTTTATCTATCTCGAGGTACATGGTGGATTTAATCCCATTAATCTTTGGAAATATGATGAGTGGTTCAGTTTCTGATCTTCATAATCAGCTGCTCTAGCTGTAAGATATTATTGCCTTATAGGGACATCTGCTGGTGCATAAATAAAGGTCTGGAACAATAAAACACTGTCTTCTCCTCAGGGTTTGCCAGGGCATCGCTCTCAGGCTGCAGCCTTCCTCCTATGCATCTGCTTCAGATAGTGCATGGCTATTAAAATTCTCAATATTCTATCATTTCACGGTCCAATCATTCTCAGGACACATAAAACTTGCCTTTGTTACACATGTGTCTTGTTCCCACAACAGATTCACACATGTATTTAATTTTTTTTCCAGACTGACCATATATTATCCTGAAAACTTCAGGCTTTCTGGAAGCTCAGGCGCGCCGGGCAGATGGCATGGAAGTTGCAGCCCTGGGAGTGAGTACACTCCCCGCCACCCCCGGAAATAAGCTACCACCTGCTCTGTTACCTGCCGAGTTTCCAGAGTGCTCATCTGAAGCATGCAAGAGGGGAAAAAAGCCACTCTCTGTCAGCTCCCAAGTTGCAAAAACAAAAGTAAAATAAATTTGATGTTGTTAAAAATGTCTTAAAATTCAGGCCTCTAATTTTTTCACGAGAGGGGAGGAAGCATCTTAATTTGATGGTTAAGCTGAAATGGTCCTTTCCACTCGGCTACCAAGTTTCCCTGTAATAATTAGCTGCAGCTAATTAATTAACCCCTTTCACTTTAAAAATGATTACCTGGTGAAAGTGAAGCAACTAGTAGTACTATTTCTACTAACACTAACCATGACCAGAAGGATGAAATAGTTTATTTTCTTTTGGTGTTGCATTGAACAAGGATCACCTTCATACTCCATCTTTGGAAAAGCAAAACTGCTTTAAATCATATACTGTAGACTTAAAATTAAATTGCCCATAAAAGTCAATATTACCAACAGTACAATGTAGCAGCTTATTCATGCCACTTCTTTAAACTCACCGCACATTAATGTGCTAATGTGATGGAAAATAATGAATTGTCACGTGCCTTCCCAGGGCTTCTTTTGCTCTATTGTTTATATATGTATATTTTTAAAGTGAATAGAAGATTGTTTCATCAGTTAAGGCATTCCCTGCCAAAGGAAACGACATAATCATTAACTAATTACAACTAAATAATAGCATTGCCCATTGTGACAGGTTAACGCACATTTTGTTAAGAGTTGAAAGCTCAAGAAAGAGAATAATAAAGCTACGCCTCTCGCAAAATCCTTAAATGCCAATATGGGAAATAAACTCTTCCAGGGTTTTCACCAACCATGTGTCTTTCTTTTTCCCTCTTGCTTCTCATTGTATAGAGAGCATTTGAATTTGTATTAACATTCCAAACTAATTCACTAAGCAATCAACTCATTTTTTACCAATTTTACCCAATCATAAATCATAGATCTACTGACATTCACAGCTTCAACATGCTGAAATCATCATTTTGGCTGTTCCCCCTGCTACCAATGAAGCAGCAAGATACACATGGTGACTCTCAGATGTGAAAAGAATAAGGAAAACCAAGTCAAGAGAGGAAAACTGGTGTTTTCAAATGTTATCTAGTCCTTTCAAAAAGCCAAAACAAAACGCAAAGACATGCCTGAGATGGCGTATTACCAATATTTTCTCTGAAGGGCTTCAGAGCTAAGTGGGAAAATATTTTTGAAAGGATTAATGCAAAATTAAATAGTCAACTTTATGATTTCTTACACTATGATTCAAATATTTTTGACTATAGCAGAGTGTCTGATTGTTCCCAATCTTCTCACCCATATCCCACCAGAATTCTGCAAAGATTAGGAAAAGAAAAAAAAAAAAAAAACAATAATAGAGAATGCCTTTCGAAACCCTGTCCTTTAGCAAGCACATGAAAGGGCACTTAAAGACTACGTTCTCCAGTGTTACAAGTACTATAGACTGTTAAAGCCCATATAGTGTGACTACAGAAGGAATCAGTACATAACCAGCATAAACGTAAATATAGACTATCTAGTGGGTTTTTAAAAAATCACTTATTATAGCTTGAGAACATTTGCCCCTTAGTTCTACTATCACTGAAACTTAATAGTAGACTAATGAAGTTGACCAGTTTGCTGCTAGAGAAATGAGGGAAGAAAGGGTACCTATCAAAGACTAGTAAGAGGTTTTGCACTAAATTTTATTAGCCAATTATAATGTAATAGAAGTAGCAAGTCATTTAATATATTTCCTTTTTGCTACTTGGGTATAGAACAATAAAATTTGCTCAACAAATGACAGTACATTTTTCTGGTGAGACACAAATGAATCATTACTTAGCCTACATCAAAAGGGAGCTCAAAAGGAAAAAAACGTTAACATCAGAAGGCAGAATGAGATCCATGCATTAAAGGGTGGTATTAGTATTGCAAACCACAAAAAATGTAAAAAAAATTTAAATTATTTACCTTTCTAGTTCAGTACAAATGTCCTACAGCTAATTATCATGAGATATTGCCTGGAAATTAACCAGTCATGTTGTGTTCCTATCTCCAGATTTACAATTAGTAATGCTATTAATGTGGTTCCTGTACTTAGCGTTACTAATTATATTGCTATGAACTAATGGTGTTAAAAATAGCAATAGCCATCAACTACCAATTAATGCTTAATGAGAGCATATAAACCCTGGCATTGTAATGAATTTCAAAATTATTGTTGCTTGTGTTCCTCTTGTAATCGTGCAAAAATGGGTGTAACCAGTAACCACTGAAGTAGGGCATTGACTGAAAACAGAGTTACCACATCATTGCAGAAAAATCAAGAAATAAATGGCTCCTTGAAGGAATATATATCCCACCTTAACGTTAGAATACAACACACAGATTTTAGAGAGGAACCTTTTCTAGTTACACAATATAAAAACAGCTAAAACATAATTGCAATGATGTTTCAAATTCAAGGATAAAAAAAGAAATGGTAAAAGGAAATTGAAGAGGAGTTTTTATAGAAGAATCATTCAATAAATAATCTCTCCTAGAATTTATATAAGGCAGACTATCCTGGCAGTTCAGTATGTACCAAAAGGCAGATGTAAGAGAGGAATACCCTATAGTAGCAGGATAGGCCAGGTCATGCTGAGTAACAAACACCCATCAGTAGCTTACCACACAAAAGTTTATTTCCTGCTTACATTTCATGCCCAGCACAGTCACTTAAGGACTACTGTTTACTACAATGACTCAGGAACCCAGGCCTAGAGAGAGTCCATCTAGTCATGTGTTTGTATTATCTCCAGAAGGAACTTGGAAAATTATGTCCTATTATTTATGCATAAGTGACATAGCATTTAAAACTATTTCACTGGAGAAAACAAATCGCCTAAGTTCGAAGTGATGAGGAATGGTACTCAGAAAGAAAATAACCAAAATCTCAATGAATAGCCTCATCTGCGTTAGCACTTTGGCACTGGTTTAATGACCATAGCCAGAAGGCTTTGTTTATGGAGAACTTCACTGGACGACTGCCTGGTAAGGGGTGGAGGGAAGTTGGTAGAACACCAAGTATGTTCTTTAACCTTGTCACTATAAAAGCCATTTCTCAAAATGGGCTAGTGGTATTATCCCATTATTACACAGTGTTGCAGTATATGAAATGCAAATTTATCTTCCCAACTTCAGAAATGTACTTTAAAATTTCATCTTGGCAGCAGCTTTCTCAACCCTTGGTCCTAGTCAAAACCATAGTGTATTTCAAAACTATGAAAGACCAGAAGCCACCATACAATGTAGTAAGAAAAGAAGTAACTTAACTAAAAAAGAAGCTAGTGATGTGCACATGTATGTGAAGTGTATTCTCAAACCAGCACAAAGATCTGCTTAAGGTATCCACAATAACAGTGGCAATCAGACACTTCTTGAAGAAAACTAAAAAAGACACTAAGAAGACTCATAGAACTCAACCACAATGTTTACACATCTCCACTTTATTGCAGGAGAAACAAAAATGTGGTATCACTATTTAGGGATATGCATCAGAGCCAAAGGCTGCCTCACAGCAAGCTGTCCAGAGAGGTCCAGGGTGGACTCCAATGGTCTTCCCTCTGCAGGGCCATCCCGGGTATGCATTCTTTCTTGGATCAAGGACCTCCAACATGTGTATGGAACACCTTGAGATCAGGAGCTCAAAATGGAATCTCAGCTGGGTCTTATACTCACTCCACTGGTCAGGTAGGCACCTCATCACTATGTGACCAGCCAATAGTAGAGCTCACAGGCATTGCACCCAAACGAGGTGCAAACCACCGATATTGCTGTTATCAATAAACTGACTCACAAGCTGGTACAAACTGCCCTGAAACTTGTCTTAGAAGCAGGCCTGTTTCATGCATTGGCCAAGAATCAGCTGCATGAAAGGATGTCTCTTATGAAACAGCTCAGGCCAATATCGGGCCTGGTGGAAATAACCCATACAGCACCACATGCAAACAGATTTCACAAGAAGCTAAACCTATGAACTCAGAAGGACAACTATATTATTAATAGATTAATTTGCAACTTTGGGGCCTAGGTACAAATATACTTCTGGGCCAGGCGGCATATCTAAATTCCTGAGGTTATTTTCAAACTACACCCCACCTAGCCCAGCCCCTACTGAAATGTAATGACTGTCATTAAGTCCTTAAGAGACATAGATACTGAAGAGGCTATGTCTTAGGCACACTTGTTCCAGTTACTATCCTTGGGTGCTAATATGGCACCATAACCTCGAAGCTTAAAACAACCACTCATAGACTTACTGAAGTTGTACTTCAGGAATCTGGGAAAAGCACACCAGAGAGGAGTAGATGCACAGATACTCCACCATGCCTGGGGCCTCAGTTGGAAGGACCTGAAGGAGCTGGAATCATTTCAAAGGCTCCTTTGTTCACATGTCTGTCTGTTGACGCTGGGAGTTGGCTGAGACACCCACACTTCTCTTTGTGGTCACTTCTTCCTGGCAGGCAGCTTCAGGCTCCATACAGTGTGCCTCAGGGCTCCAAAGCTGAGTGCCCAAAGAGACAGACAGGAGAAGTACCAGTGTCCTGAGGCCAGGGCCTGGAAACTGGCCCAGCATGACTTCCACTAAGCTCCACTGCTAAGCAGTCTCAGGACCCAGATGCAAGGGGATGGACTAGACACAGATCTCATCTTTATGGAAGGTTACTCAGTATCTTGAATAGATTGAGAATTTTCTGAGGGTGACATTTGTCTTCTCGTTGGCTTCCAGTATTTATTCCAATAAACTGATTGGCTAGAAGTTGCTCCTTCTTCTCTTCCATATCTTTTGTGTGTCATCTACAACACTTGGCAGTTGGTTGATGGGCCACTCCATTCAGAAAAATAACACTACTCTTCAGGCCAGGGTATATATATATATACTTGATCTAGAGTGTTTCTTTGTTTTTATTTTTTCTTAAATTTAGCCTTGAATCATTCAACACTTTTCAAGACATGAGAAAATTATATATTCTTATATAAAATATTGATAATTCAGGGCACCTGAGTGGCTCAGTTGTTTAAGTGACTGCCTTCAGCTCGGGTCATGAGGTCCTGGAATGGAGCCCTGCATCAGGCTCCTTGCTCAGCGGGGGGCCTGCTTCTCCCTCTCCTTGCTACTCTGCCTACTTGTGCTCTCTCTCTCACTGTCAAATAAATAGATAAAAAATCCTTAAAAAAATATTGATAATTTTATGATGATATGGTAATGAGATTAAGTGCCTCCAACTTAAAAGAAAAACATCAAATCTTGGAAATGGGAAGAAAAATCTATTTATATAAGCAAACAAAAATACCAAAAACTTTAGGGAAAGTTTCATAAAAACAAGGTATAGGACCTATGAGAGAAAAAAGCTGTCTCTCTCTCTCTCTCTCTCTCTCTCTATATATATATATATAATGATTCCAAACAAAATTATGTTGCAGTTGACAGAATTAAACTAAACTCCAGGCAGAAAAATAAAAATATAGACAAATAGTTTTTGAAAAAAAAATCTGGGGGCTCCTGGCTAGGTTAGTCAGTGGAGAGTGTGACTTTTGATCTCAGGGTCATGAGTTCGAGCTCCACACTGGTGTAGAGATCACTTAGAAAAACAAATAAAAATAAAAATTAAGGAAAAAAAAAAGAATCTGAGAGGGTAGGGGTTGGAAACACCTTAACAGATACCAAAGCATACCAGAAATCTATCGTAATAAACTACTAGTTGCGAGCACCTAAATAGCAAAATGAGTCCCTGGAGCCAAATAAAGAATCCCCAAACACAAAATGATATCTAGGAAAACAGTAAATACTATAGATGGCATTTTATTTCAGAAGTGTTATAATTGCTTATCCATATAGGATAAAAAAATCAGAGTTCTTATCTGAAACCATTAAAAAAAATCTTCCAAATAGAATAAAGTTCTAAACTTTAGTTAAAACATAAGAAAAATATTAGGAGGTATTTTTTTCTTAGGATAAAGAAAAGCTTAAAGCAAATAATGAGACTCAAAAATAATAGTAGGGAAGAATATATACGACTACATAAGAATTAAAAAGTACAGATCATAAAGCCATAGATAAAAATATCTGAAACACATATAACAAAAGGTTAGTAGCTATAAAGTTACACAAGTGCTTATAGATTGATAAGGAAAAGATTCACAGAAGAATAAATGCACATTGGGGCAATAAGCATAAAATAAGTTTCTCAACCTCACTAGTAATCAGGAAAATACAGATTTAAACAATACAAAGTACCATTTTTTTCACCTCTTGAATTAATGAAAATTAAAGAACTATAATATCCAGAATGAGTGAGTATTACTGGTAGAAGTGTGAGTTCATAAAATGTTTTTATAAAATAATATAGCATTATAAACAAAAACAAAACAAATATACACATCCATTGACCCAGCAGTTGCATTTGTGGGAATCTATGCTCGAAACAGTCGTGTTGCCATGCCCGAGGATAAACAGAGACAGGTGTTTACTGCAATTTTGCTTCAGTGTCATAAATACTGGAAAATAACAACAAAAGCCATTATGTCCATTTATAGGAGAATGGTTGAAGAGCTTCCAGAACATCCACACCATGGAATATTATATAGTTATTTGAAAGAAAGTCAGAGCTCTGTTGCAAGGGTATCCACATTATATTAAATAAAAAGGTAGTTTCATCGTAATTTCTCTAGTAGGATCTTATATCTGTTTAACAAAAGAAGAGGAGAAAGAAAAAATGTAGATTTATATGAATAAGGTTTGTATTAGCTTAGACAATGATGTGTTAGGATCACATTAAAGTTAGTTACATTTGAGGGGTGGGATGTGGGGGCTAACAGGACAGACTGGGAGGATTAGTGTTGTTATTCTTTTATCTCTTATTTCTCTAAGCATGCATGCTTTGTAATTAAACACAAAAAACCAAAAACTCAAAAAAGAGATAGAGTACCTTGATTTCCATTTTAAAAGCAAGTTTACTTAACATGCCATATTTATTCTAGCTTTTGCAGATTCTTCTCATCCCAGGTTAATATTTGGAAAAAAAATCAAAGTATTTCTGTCTTGCAACTATCTTTTCCTCCATGTGCCTGGTAAAGATGAATGCAGCTGAAAACAACCAGTCTGACTTCTAATTGTATGTGCAAACAACATTTGTGCTCTTAAGAGTGAAGGGGAAGCAAATATTTTGGCACGTTGAGTTAATAATGTATGTTCTTAAATTGGGTTACTGAATACCCTATGTATAATGTACCCATTATATATATAGCCTGGGCTTATTTTGCCTTTGTTTTGTGTTAGTACTCTGAGAAAGGTTGCTGATGCTTTCTTATTTCTTCCCAACTTGATGATAAGCAAAAGGCAGACAGAAGTTAATGGCCATGTATGGGGTATTATGTTCTAAAGAAAATAAATGATCAGGAAGGAGAAGGCCTCACAACTAGAAGGTAATTTCTATGGATGCTATTATGCTTAGAGATATGTAAATGAGTGAGTAAGTGTGTGTGTGTGTGTGTATGTGTGTGTTCCTGTGTGTTCTTGTGTGTTTTTCCTAGGTTGGTTAACATGGTTAAGTCTCCCATCCTGTAAGACTCCAGAACAGACAATGTGTGATCTATAGAGCCCTTGAGGCAAAGAGAATCTGTCTTCACCATATTTCATATCACAAATAAAAATAGTCCATCTAATCCTAAATAAGTAGCTATACAAAACCAAACAAAAAAGTGTGTTATACACAAATAAAGTTGTCTTCTATATGTAGAGAGTGGAGCTATTGCCCTAGGAAGGGTAAACATCTGTCATCTTCTTGGGTGCAGAGCAAAGAATGAAGGAGGATTTGGTAGCTTCCAATTGTCAGAAGCTGAGAAAAGCAGATAATTGAGTAGTAGGTGAATTACTTATTCCACTATTTACATCATCAAAATATAAAATTCAGGCTGACTAGTAAAAATTGTACTAATCCAGGAGGAGTCCACAGGCCTAGAGCTTGCGCCAGCTGAGGGCTGCTCCTGGAGAAATGACCTTGTTTTATATATGGCCCCAGGAATGACTGAGGAAGGTGCCAAGGTTGTTTTGCTCTTATACTGGGTGGCAGGCAGGCATTTTGCCAGAGTCCCTTGCAGTCAGGAGTAGTTCTCGGGAGGATATAAAATCTCTGAAACAGTGAGGCAGGGAGAGCTTTCTAGCACCTGCCCACTGCCTCACCCCACACAGGTAGTTTCCTGAAGAGCTGACTTCCTGTGGGATCTCTGAGGGTCTGCAAAGCAGCTCTTCTCTCTGAGAGCATGCCGTGTTAATGCCTGCTCTACTTAATCTCTGCAAGAGTATCTTCATCTTGTATTACTAAAGAATTCTATGTCTTTGGAATGCATCTGTTGGTGTCCTTCGTCAATCACAATACTCCTTCTTGTGACAATATTGCATTTATGATGTGAACTTCAAAGAAAATATAAACAATATGGCTTACTTTCTAAGTAAGCTCAACATATAGTGATTAATTTTTTAAATAAATATTTTGTTTTGTTTTGTTTTTTTCATTTTAAAGATTTACTTATTTACTTGAGAGAGAGAGAGAGCACATGTGCAGAGCCCAAGTAGGGGGGAGGGTGGGGGTGGGTGGAGAGGGACAAGCAGACTCTGTGGTAAGTATGGAGCCAAAGTGGGGCTGATCCCACAACCCTGAGATCATGACCTGAGCTGAAATCAAGAGTTGGATGCTCACCTGACTGAGCCACCCAGACACCTCAAAATTGTTTGTTTTCTAAGGCTAGTAATCAGCTAACAAAATTCCTGTTTCCATGCACAGAAGCCAGTAAAATTGTAGTGACAACTAGGATGATATTCAAAATACTTAACAACTAGTATGACTTTGGCATGGACCCTTCAGAACAGATGCCATCCATAAACAACTAGTACTGATGGGTAGCATTCAAATACAGTCCTATTTACAACTATCTGTGAATAATAAGTACAAAAATGAAAAGTAGAAATGTGCATCAATCAGTGACTGGTATATACATGCTTCTTTGGTAGGTTCTTAAGTAGCCAAAAGACATTGCAAAAAATAATGTATTGTGCTGAATTTGTTTCTTCTCCCAGAATTTCTAATACAAATAGAATTTATGATGATAATACATTGGCAGCACCTGAGAGAAATACAGCAGTATTGATGCATTTAAAATTTGGAATTTTTGTATTGCTAAACTTATTTCTTTGTATATATATATTTATTTATATCTCACCTTCTTTTACATAAATTTTAGAGACTATAAAATCTGATTAATAAGAACTTCACTGACTGCACTTAATTCTTGAAAACATTATGAGTAAAACACAGTTTAGCTTGAGACAAGTATATTTGCATTATACTGGGAAATACGTTCTATTAAGTAATACGTTGATAAATGATCTAATTTTACTTGTTAGTGCCCATTTAAAATTAATTCAAATGAAGTTTCTGGCAAAGTCGATAAAATATCTTTACAAGTAGTCTATAATTTTCTTCTATCACACTATGCCCTTTATTTTCATTTACATTATTTTGCTGTACATCTAGCAAACATCTAACAAAATTTTGAGATTAAACCCATTTTGAATTTAATTTTTCAAAAAGGGTAAATAATATCATTGCCTATGTTTTTACTTTCATCTGTGTTTTCCCCAAAGATAAAAGTGAAAGATTACAGTTTGATCTATGTACCTACATACTCCTTGACCTCTTTATTCACCACACAAACACAAACACTTGCACTAATTAAAATAATGGACTTTTTTATGTTCCAAATTCCAACTAACTCCAGAATCATGGAACAATAATTTGTACCATATGAAGAAGAGATTTCATCAAACAATTTGGTAGGTCTATATAGTTGAGTATTTTTACTACATTTCTTTAGAAAAATGCAACTATTTTAAGTCCATGAGTCCTGCAGCAAATTACCTATATTACTAATATTACTGTCTTTCATTGATATTTCAACTTTATCTGAATGAATTTGAATTTATGGTTATAATCTATTTTTTATGTTGTTTCTTCATGTCTAACACTATAATATCTAATTCTCCTATTGATATTTCTAATTCCACATTATTTTGCAATTCATTATAATTAAACACAGAGCTTGATGTTTTCATCACCATATGGGTATATGGTATATGGGTTTGTGGTCAAAGTTAGTCATTAAAATATAATATGCAGCTCTTAAAATATGTGTGGCTCTTCTTAATTTAAAACAAAAAAAAATTGTGAAGTTACATAGGTTGTCTAAGTCCTTGAACATGAAGAAACATAAAAGATACACACTAGCACACTGAATAACTTTGGCATGCAACTGTCTTGAATTTAACCTTTGGAATCAAAGATCTATTCCCATTTATAATCCATATGTATGGATGTGGCAACAAATGTTCATGATCATAGAGACCATTATGTATATTATATTCATATTACACATTTACCTTTCAAATAAGTCATGTATAAAGTAGGAATAATAACATGAATAAATAAAATCTATACAAAATAATATAAAATATTTATTCATGTTTGCCAATAGTTCCAATCTCTATCTCACCCAATATCCTCCCTAAAATTGTTAATAAGCAGCAAAATGGACAGACTCAAAGGTCATACCTTTGCCTTGCCCAAGCTCTAGAGGAAGTGCTAATGAGCACAAAATTAGCCAAAAGTTGGCAGCAGTTAGAAAGAAGAGAAGCAGGGGGCCTGTGGATGATTCACAAACTAATCAGCTTCTGAGTAATTGGAATTAGGCCACCATCATTTTAAACTTACACTCCAGTATGCGATTCTCCCATGAGCAAGTTTGCTAAGCATTGCATAATATGTATTTCCAATCCTGCCATGCAAATACATCCACACATTAAGTCTTAAAGATATTATAATGATTTAAACAAAAGCCAGTGATGTAAAAATTAAAAAGCATACTTCTAGAGCACCTACTATGTGTCGGGATATATCCAAAGTTCTAGGAATACTGGAGATGAACAAGATAAATTTTCTTTGTTCATGGCACTTATATACTGATGGAGAAGACCTAAAATAAAAAAGTAAATAGGTGTTTCCTTGCAAATTATTCTACTGCTGAGCAAAATAATTAGAAATGGTGGTTATGGAAGCCACATTGAGTTGACTGAGAAGAAAACAAGGATGCGTAAATGTAGACGATGAATATATACCACTCATTCCAGGAGCTCAAAGTTTAGAAGCATAAAAAGAAGTTTCTTGTTCTAACCTTGTATCCAGTGCAATATTTTCTTTACAGCTTCTAGACAAGTTGCCCCTGATTGCAACTATTTTTCCCCACTCTCATCCATCCTCACTTACTAAAGAAATCTTCCTAAAATGTCACTTGTATATGCAATTGCCCTGCTCTGTAATCTATCACAAAAGAATTAGCTCCTTAGTCTGCATGTCTTCCAAGGTCTTCTGTTTCTGGCTCAAAGTCCTACTCATTTTACTATACAACACAAACCTCTGTCTCATCAGGCAAGCCTTCACATCTGCCATGTTCATTCCCATCCAGGCTTCTATTGCTGACCTCCTGCCCTCTGCTTATTTTAGCCCAGCACATTTTTGGAAATTCAGCTTGAGTACCACCTCTGGCTTTCCCTAACATGGTGACACAGCAGAAAGAACACAAGCTCGTGGATCACCACATCAAAAACCAATGATGTATTGTATGGTGACTAACATAACATAATAAAATTAAAAGAAAAAAAAGAAAGAACACAAGCTCTGGAGTCAAATTCCCAAAAGCCACTTTGCTTCCCTGATATTCACTTTCTTCATCTATAAAATGGAATGAAATAATTCCTACCTCGCAAGGATATTATGAAAAGAATACTGAGCCCACACTAATCTTTCATTTCTTCTAATTCCTCTTGCATTTATTGACAACGCTATTTTTATCTTTATTTTATCTGATAATACTGATGTTATTTGTTAATTCTGGCACCCAAGAAAGCTTGGAAATCCTGTGAGACATAAGCGATGTTTCTCACCTCTTCTCTGTTTCCTGGTGCAGTGCTGGACACACTGTAAGTGCTCAAAAGATATAAATTTATAAATTGACTAAGTACATAGATGACTACAAATAAATAAAGATAGCTGAAGAACTAATGTAGTGTTTTGGATAGAGTATAAAACTGCTTCATCATAAGCATAACTGGCTAGTTGGGAAATCCAGATACGACAAAACATAAAAGCTAAGAGAAATAAAGTAATTTAAACAAGATAGAATGTTTTGCCAGAAATTTAAGCAAAAACAAAAACAAACTCTCAGCTACAGAAAACAGATTGGTGATTGTCAGAGACAAGGGATGGAAGAGGAGGGGCGCAAAATGAGTAAAGGTAGTCAAAAGGTACAAATTTCCAGTTATAAAAGAAATAAACTGGCAATATGTACAGCATGACTATAGTTAACAATAACAATATAGTGTATATTTGAAAGTTGCTAAGGGAGTGGGTCTTCAAAGTTCTCATCACAAGAAAAAAATCATACCTACATGCAGTGATGGATATTAAGTAAACTTACTGTGGTAATCATTCCATAATATATACATATATCAAATCATTGTTTTACACCCTAAACTAATACAATGTTATATGTCAAATATATTTCAAAACAAACAACAAAAAGATGACTGCTTAATTCACTAGGAGGCCAGTGTGATTTTTGCTTTACAACATTCAAAGTATAGGGCATTATATCTTTTTTTAATTTGGGAAATTAGAGAGAATATGACTCATTTACAAGCTGTTATGGTGGGATGGAAATCCAGTCTCAGTCATTTGCTAGGGTGTGGGGGGAGGAGCTTTCTTGAGATGTTAAAAGACTCTGAGGGAGTTAGTAATGGCCTCCAAAGAAATCTGTTAAAGGTCACAGCTTGGATGTTTTTCCTAGAACATTAATTCTCTGCACACCTAACTTGGTCCCAGGGATGGTCATTGAGATAACTCATGTTCAGTCCACATAATGACCCCTCTCAAAAAAAAAGAAATGTTAATGTTCCCTAAAATTTAATACCCAGACATTCAGGAAGAAGGAAAGTATTCATAGAAAAAAGCATAAGAAGAAATAGGTTCAATAAACACTAACTTAACAAACATTAGCTCTTTTGACTTGAAGCTATACTAATCCAATATTGAATTCTCACATTTAACTACAGGTATACAGATTATAGTTGCTTGAAAATAATACGGTTTTCCTACAAAGGGTGGTTATCAACTCTACAATCACAACTCAAAAACTAGAAATCAAGGCTCTCTGTTTACACATTTAGAGAATAAACTAAACAAAGAAAAAAGTATATTTTTTAAAAAATGTAGAATTTTCCAGTTTCTAAAAGGTAAGGAATACGTGTTTCATGTTAAATAAAGTATAATAACATCCACCTTCCCATATAAAATCAGTGTGAGATGACCCACTCCCATTCTCCTGGAATAATCCAAATGTGTCTCTCATTTCATGTTTAGCAATTAAACACAAAAGACTGATGATGTTTTGAGATATTTTATTCAAATAGTGAGTCTGAGAAGCCTGTATATAAATTAAAAAGGCATGATCTGGGATTCCCGCACAGCATCAAATACTAGTCCATGTAATCAGGGGATCTGTTTTGTCTCTAGCTCAAAGTAGATATTGCTTGACAAATATTTATCTCATTCTGAGATAAAATTCTGCCTCATTTATGCTCAAATACACTTCTCTATATGTCAAAGAAGTATATATTCAGTAGACTTGAATTCATGAGAAATGTCCTACTTTTAGTGACTTCCTCATCTGAGCTCTCATAGCATTTCCCCAAAACTCTTACGGCACTTACAATGTTTTGTTTAAAATAATTATTTATAGAAAATTCAATATAACATGGCTTTTATCAGTTTCTAGCTTTACAAGTAAGAGGATATGAGTTCAAATCCTGACTTTTTCATTTGCCAATTAAATTACTTTAAAGAAGTTACTTAACATCTTCAAACTTTATTTTTATCCCTTATAAAATGAGGTTAATAACAGTACTTTGCAGAGCTGTTGAAAGAATTACTCAATATATATTTTTAACTGTTAAAATTAGCTACCTTTTGGCCCTAAAACCATAAACCATAAGGATATGAATAGAGTTGATTTTTATATCTGTCCAAGTGTCTGGTAGAGTACCTGACATATAATAGAGAATTAATAAATATTTGTCGAATAAATACAAATAAAAAGGGGAATTGAATAATTGAATGCAAAACATTGAGGTATGCCTATACACTTCAGGGTTTCAGCAAAAAAAGCTTTTCAGGATGCCCTATTATTTTACACATTTGGTCAGGATGGAGGCAGAGAAAGAACTAATGAGATAAGGGGTTCTATTATAACTTTATTTTGGAAATTTGGACAAGATTGTACTGAATTTGACGTCTACTCATACAAATTTCAAATCTACTTATGTAGATGTATAAAAACTCTCCTATGTTGTTCTAATGAAACAAATAATGAAATTTATTGCTTTCAGAATTCATCCAGGATGAAGAAAACAAAACGTGCTTTTTTTTTACCTATACAAGAATGAAGGGCATGAAGTGAGTGTAGGAAGGAGACAAAATTACCCCAATAGTTTAGATCATAAAAAATTCTCACATGGACTGAGTTGAGTTCTCAAGAAAAGACATAAAATGTGAAGATGAGGATTTTAATTATTTCCTACACTAAAAAAGTAGAAATCATTTAATGCATCATGTTCAAATAACTTGTCATTTATTCACTCAACAACTGTTTTTCTGTTAAGGCATTTCTACAGACCCACCCTGTTCATACAGTAGCCACTAGACACATGGCACTATTTAAATTTAAGTTTATATTGAATAAAATTAAACACAATTTAAAATTTAGTTTCTTAGTCTCACTAGCCACATTCCAATTGCTCAAGAGCCACATGTGGCTGGTGGATATTATATTGGATAGAGCAAAAAACATTTCTACCACTGCAGAAAGTCCTAGAGCATGAGCACCCTTCTAGACAGTTGGGGGACACTGAAATGAGTTGAGACCAGGAGGCTGTAGCCAAAGAACAGAAGACATGCTGAATGAGATGAGACATGAGAAAAATCCCTTTAATACCAAACAATTTTAGTTTTACAAAACCAAGTACCCTAGGAATACTGAGGATGGGGTGACCACAGAAAAATTTATGTCAAGATTTGAGTTTAATTTTGAAGAATGAGCATAATTACATTTGCATCAGTTGCAGATCTTAAAATTTCTCACTTCATATAAAAAATTAAAACCTTAGAGCAATGCAGTTAGGAAAGTGAAGGTATGTAATGCTATTTGGCTAATGTTTTTTCTTACTTGATAAATTTTCTTATGGTTTTACTAGAAATAGGGTGAATTTGTTTTCAACTTAACATAGTTAATATTTGATGATTTCTAAATAACTCTTATTTGTTGAATGCTTGGGAAATAATGCATTTTTGAGTCATTTCAAACTCAAAAAATTGTTTTATTGAGATTTGATATTAAACCTAGCTCAAGTTTAAAACAATGAGTATAATGTGTCAAATGCAAAATCAACATAGGATCAGAGCTATGAATTTAACTTACAAAATTCATTCCTGAAATAAAACATTTATATTAAAAGGTACAGAAATACTTTTTGTTTTGTCTGACTAGCCATTTCTTTATTTTGTTTTCTTTATCTTTCTCAGAACATAAACAAGCTAAATACATAAGGTTAAGTGTTTAAAATGACTGAGAAGCTGTTATGCATGCCTATTTCACTCAACAGCTTTCATTACTGACTGAGCTCTCGTTTACTACAATGGCAAGGGACTCCCATAGGTGTCCCAGGAAGGTGTAATAATTTACCAACACAAGGTGGTGCTCTGTTCTTATGAAACAGCCTGTCTTTGATTTGGTTCTAAGGAAGCAGAGGTCAAACATCCTTATTGCTTGACCAGGGTTTTGGAAGATTTAAAAAACTGTCAATATATAATTCTTACTTGAAAACCTCATTGTAGCCATTCAAAAGATCGTTCTTAGAAAGTTTTCTTAATCATAACTTCAACCACTCCAGGAGGATCCAATTTATCTCATTGTACTCAACAGTACTCATTTTGATGGCAGGCGACTGATGGTTTCTTTTCATTTTTTCTCTGTTTGTGATTCCTTTTGATCAGATAGTTCTTACACTTTTCTTTAGGTTGTCTCAAGCCTACTGTTTCTGTGAATTGATCAGACTTTTTCTAGATGAAGTCTTCCAGGTTGACCCTCAAATGGTTAGAATGACTTTGACTCTCCTTCAAGCAATCAATAAATTAACTAATCATTTCTTTTATTCTGCTTCCATATGTAATAGTCACATGATTGTATATTTTTATATTTACCCAATGACAAATCTCTAACCTCCACCTTCCTCTGGGGAGAAGCTGACAGCATTTGAAAATGTGACTTAAGCAGAGTTCCACATTTAAATAGTCTTCCTTACTGCTGGAGAGAAAGCAAGCCATATTCCATTTAACAGGGTTTTTTTCCTACTGGAGAATAATTAGATATTGTTTCAAATCTCAGTGTTTTCCTTTTTTCCTTTTCCTGCTTCCATAGCCACTGGACTATTATGAAGTGTGGAATACAGATACATCTCCCCAGAGGGGTCTAAAGTAATGATTATAACACTGAATAATTTCATGTATGCCAAACCTGTTCATGGAATGGAATCTGTTATGCTACCCCACCAGGTAGGCATGTATTTTTTAAAATATTTCTCAAGGAAACCTTCTATAGCTGCTTTAAATTTCTGGGATTTGATCTCAAAATAATGTCAACCTATATTCTTCTATTCTGAATCTTATAAAAACATGTATCCTGTTTAAGAAATTGGTTAAAAATTTTCTCAAGAAATCAAATTGGGAGAAGTTGTGTATTTCTCAAATGTTTTAAAATTGCAAAACAAATAAATTTTTAAAAAAGATAAGGAAAAATTTCACTTGTTTGGAATGGTCTTCTACAGTCACATCTCTAATGAACATTTGTTGACGCCATGACAGTGTCATGGGTTCAGCTCTTCGAAGAACATACGGTCTGGTTACTATAGCATTTCTATATTTGGATTAATCAGAAACGGAAATGTGGATAGCATTAGCTTTGAAATTAAATGAGCCCCCTAACGGGGAAGCTAATTACTGAATTCATTTTGACGTTCTGTTTTACCAGTGAAAATTTAGGTTATTGAATTGAACAATATGTACTCAGGGCTAGAAATGGAAATCAGGGCATCCATGGACGGAGCAGAGTGGAACCAGTGACTCTTACCGAGTCAGACCTGATATGTCTTTTGTTAGAGAGGATTATTATTGTTAATATTGTCACCTGTATGACAAAGGTTCTAATATGAAGAGTACTTGGAATTCTTAAAAAGCTTCCATTAGTCTATTCACTGCCATATTTCTGACTTCCATTAATGTATCTTTCCCATTGTGTGATTAGGTGGCTCCACCGGAAGCCACAATCTGGATGTGCTGGGGAAGATTTCGGGAGGAAACGTCTATGAGCTTGAAAGACAAAAGGGTAATTTAACTGTGCTTCAGTATAAAAAATGTTTCTTCTTGAGATTTCATTTTCTGAACAGAAATTTGTAGTGAACAAAGACTACTACATTCATGGTATTTTGCTTTTCAACCAATACACACACATACACACACACACACACTACATATATAACCACAATAATAAAGATAACAGGGAGCAGGTGATGGTTTGGGGTAATTCAACTGTCTTTGTTATGCTATTTAAATAATGACACGTATTGCACTAATATCCATGGCTGTTTTAAATCAAGTAGCAGTAACTGTGCTATTTCATTAGAAGAGAATTTCTTAGGAACTGGAGAGAAGTTTTTCAGCATTACATCAGATATGCAACTAATCCTTAATAAAGGCTGATTTGAATATGCAGCTCTTTTTATCTCTTTTGGGATGAGTATCCCGGTGTTGTCCTTAAATCCTAATTCAATAAAACAATGTGTGGAAAATGCTGGCCTAAAAGGGCCTTCATGCTAGAAAGCTAGTATTTGATGTTCTTAACAGAGCCCTGTGCTAAAAACATGGAAGTTTCACATCTA
Organism: Mirounga leonina; assembly: GCF_011800145.1. NCBI lineage: Eukaryota > Metazoa > Chordata > Mammalia > Carnivora > Phocidae > Mirounga > Mirounga leonina. The sequence continues at coordinate 42,999,350 of NW_023270268.1, forward strand.
TTCTAGGATGATCCCAATTACTTTCTCTCTGTCCACCTCCCATGGCCCAAATTGGGATAATCTCTAGAATTCTCCCTAAAGGAGATAAAACATTTGCTTAATGTATTTCCTATCAATCTTTATTTTATGTTTCTCTTTCTGGGGTCCCACTATTCAAAGAGCTTCCACCCATACTGTTGCTGTGTGGGCCAGAGGATGTCATACATTCCTTCCAAGATACTCGAGGCATAATGAACTAATAAGGACTTCAATATGACTTATGTCTCCCTGTTTAGGTGAGTTAAATTATTTGTAAATTATGTGTCAAGCACATAGAAACCATACATTTTTCTGTTTTGCTCCAAAAATACTGGCATTCTGTAATTGGGAAATTAAAAGTCGGCTATGTGCTGGGGCATCTGGGTGGCTTAGGTGGTTAAGCATCTGACTCTTGATTTCAGCTCAGGTCCTGATCTCAGGATCGTGAGATTGAGCCCCACATTGGGCTCCTTGGTCAGCGTGGAGCCTGCCTGAAATTCTCTCTCTCCCTCTCCCTCTGCCCCTCTTCCCCCCACATGTGCACGTTTTTTTTTTTAATCTCTCTCTCTCAAAAAAATGTTAGCTATGTGCTGATGTACTATTTATCATAGACTTGTGAAGTATATGGCTCCTTTAAAAAAAAAAAGAAATAGGTCTGAAGATAGTAGAGTGATTTTTTTTCTTTCTTTTTATTTTTTTAAGATCCCACAGCTGAGAACTCCAGAGGTTTCAGGCCCAGGAAACAGGAAAAGAGGAACCTTATAAAATATGGATTCTGGCATGGGCTAGATAAAATGAAAGGAACAGAGAAGAGGTGCTGTCATGGAAATGAGGCAAGAACTGTTCCACAGAGTTGTGAGAGAAAACCGATGCTGAATTGCAGAATCATTAGCCTGTGCTTCCTTATCTGCTTTCTATGTGAACAGTCAGAATGTTCTGAACAATATGTAGTAAATGACATTGTATCTGTATATATAATAGTATATTATTCAGGGACTTAAAATGTTGGAAATGTCATGTCACTGGAAAATGTTATTGCTAAAGGGGAAATATTAAAAAGGCTTAATGTGAAAAATTAAAATATGGGGCATAATCTCAACTATGTAAGATAATTTACATAGGAAAAAAACTTGAAGAAAATATACCAAAAAATTATAAGTGGCTAAGATTTTAGATGGTAAATTTAGGCCCTACATATCTGGTTACTTGTATCTTGCTGAGGTCATCTTTTGCTATCACCCCTCCCATAACTCTGAGAGAGCTACACTGCTGTCCTCCATGTCCCTTGAACACGCTGGGCACACACACCTCTCATATGAAATTAGAACCACACTCTATTCCTCTTTTATCCTTTAGTTGTTAACATTACCTCACATAATATAGTTTATTTATTTTCTTTGTTTTTTACTAGTCTCCCCAACAAGAGGATGAGTTCCAAGAGAGGATGACAGGAGCAAACCGAAGACATATCTGAGGGAGTGATTAAATAATTGACCGTGGAATTTAGGCTGATATGGAAGGAAGTAATAATATTCGGAGGAGGTGGAAGTATCAAGCAGTAACAAGGAAAACAGTAATTGTATTGTACATCACAAAGAATTTTTTGGATCAGGGAACTAGCGTGAATGACCCTGGGAAAGTAAGAAGTACTGGTTTGTTGGAAACTCAGATTGTGGAGGATGCAACTACTGAAAATGACAAAGTCCACAGCAGCCCCTCCCTACCCAATGGCTTTGGGACTGAATTATTCAGAAAGAGAAGAGAAGGGAAGGGATAAAGGATGAGCCACTGTTACCATTTCGATATATATGGTTAGCAGGCTTCTGTCTATGTAGGTATCACCTATAGATATGTCCCTTCTTTTTGAAAAAATAAAAATAAAAATTCAATCAAATAAGATATCATTTTGCAAACTGCTTTTCTTGCATTTATTAATAGGTCATGAATATTCTTTCTTTCTTTTAAAGATTTATTTGAGAGAGAGCAAGCATGGGGGTGGGGAGGAGGGGAGACGGAGGGGGAAGGGCAAGGGAGGGAGAAGGAGAGAGAGTCCTAAGCAGACTCCACACTGAGCACTGAGTAGGGTGCTGAGCTCATCTCACAATCCTGAGAACACTCCCTGAGCCCAAACCAAGACTTTGATGCTTAACCGACTGCACCACTCAGGTGCCCTAGTCATGAACATTATTTCTTGTTAATACATACACATCTATATTTTCAAAATTATATAATATTTCATTGTATGTAAAGACCATAGATTATTTAACCAAAAACTGAATTGTTGAACATGCAGATCTTTACATCCTTAAGGTAAATACTTAGAGGTGAAATTGTATAGCAAAAGATTATATAAGAGTTAAATGTTGATATTAATTTATTGAACAGCATTTATAGAACCAATTTATAAGAATTACAACATGCAAAGTGCTCTTCTAGGACTTGTGAACATAGCAATAAGCAAAACAGAAGAGAATGGCATCACTCATGGAGCTTACATTCTGGTGGAAATGTGGTTGAGAATATTCTGTAGGAAGTTACATTAAAGGGTGTCTGGGGGGCTCAATCCATTAAGGTCTGCCTTCAGCTCAGGTCATGATCCCAGGGTCCTGGGATCCAGTCCCGCCATGGGACTCCCTGCTCAGCGGGGAGTCTCTCCTCCCCCCCCCCATCCCTGCTTATGCCCCCCCCCAAAAGTAAATAAAATCTTTTAAAAAAAAGTTACATTAATTTATATTCCCAGTAACACTGTATCAAAGCGTCCATTACCTCACATTCTCACCAGCACTGGGTATTTCCAAACTTTTATAATTTGGGTTGATAATTTCTTTGCATATTTTAATTGTTTTAATAATTTTCATTATTTGATTGAGAAGTATTTCTACTTCTACACTGCTTTTTAATGTCATGTGCTCATTTTTGTTGCTGTTGGAGTATCTGTTGGAGTATCTGGTCTTTAAATGCAAAGAGTTTCATGCTTTAGTAGAAAATAATTGGGCTGCCCAGCAAACAAATTCCCTTTTTAATTTGAGAGAATTCCATTCTGCTTTGCACTCTGGAAGCTAAATGGGAAATAACATTTTCTCTCTCCATCTTCTGGCAAGTAAAACAGAGTCACATGATCTAAGGATGGCCAATCAGATACTTTTGCTGGGAATGTTGAATCTAGAAGTGATGTGGAGACAGAGTCTATTAAAGATAATATGAGATGGCAGTGGTAGAGTAAAAGGTCTGTAAGTTTCACAATGACTACCTGGTGATAAGATGTTATTCTTGTATAGGACCTTGGCTATACCTGCTCTGCCTTGCTCACTGATTCAAACCTACCTCTCAAATCTTCCTGTTAGTTCTATGAGCAACTCCCAAAATTACTTTTCTGTCTATGTTAATCAGTCATCTTCTGTTGTTTGTAACTAAGAACATTAAAGTATTGATGTTTTATAAATATATATCTTCAACCATGTTTTCTAGTTTTTCACAGTGTATTTGTAAAATACTATGTTTTAATTTTTATTTAATTGAATATGTGAATATATATTCTATGTAGTCTACCATTGATGTGTGCTTAGAGGTCTTTGTAATGCCAAAATTGTTAAAATATTTAACTAATATTTCTTCTAGTACTTATATCTTTAATGCATTTGATATTCATGTTGATCTGAGGTATGACTTATAGCTCTATTTATTTTGGTTCTCAATAGATATCCAATTGCTTTTTGCTTCTTCTTCTTTCTTTCTTTTTTTTTGTTTTAGTAACCAAAACCTTGTTCAATGATTCAAAAAGCTACTTTTGTTAGATATTAATTTTGCTGTCAATTTATGGAGACTTTGTTCTGTTTCATTGATTAGTCTAATCTTGGAGTCTCACCACACTTTCAATCAACGTAGCTTAAATTACAACTTCATATTTGACAAGATTAGTGCCTTCATTACCTATCTTTTTCAGAATTTTACTGGATATTTTTATCTACTTATTTTTCTAAATATATTTTACAAATTTTTCAAGAAAAATCTTTGTAATTTTGATTGTTATTGCATGAAATACACAGCTTAATTTGGAGAAAATTCACAAATATTCCAAGACCATGTAATACTTTTCTATTTACTTGTTTTCTTTTTATATTCCTCAGTAGAATTTTCTTTTCATGTATGTTCTGCACATTTCTTGGTAAGTGTATGTGTTTTGAATTAAATCTTTATTTAACTGAATTTTAAAACATTATTGTTAGCTTTCAAGGGAGTTACTAGGGAGGTTTAGTATATTTATTTTGTATCAGTTTATTTATTGAACTCACATTTTAATTCTAGTAGTTTGGTTTTCTTGGTATGTAACCATATGTATAAATAAGTCTAATTTAATGTTTTTTCAACTCATGTCTTGTTTTGTAATTACATAGCACTTTATCATTTTAAAATTATAATAGAAAAATATCTTCTATCTTGCTCTACCTACCTTAATAGGTCATGTCCAGGGTTTTTTGTTCATTTGTTTGCCTGCTTTCTTTTGTTTTGTTTAGCATTAAATTTGATGCTTTTTGGGGAGGACTACCAATTTTAAGCATGATATAGATTCATATTATTAATAACATTAAATAAGAAATTTGTAGGAGGTCATTGTGATTGTGGGAGTTGAGGAATTTTTGTCTCTGTTTGCCTTATATTTATTGAAACTTTTCACAGGGAGCCCACCCAGCCTAAATAGAGAAAGGAGGATTTCATGACTGTTGGAAAGTACATTCCAATTTTAGATTGCTCTCCTGTATTGCCATCTTGGCAATACAATTGATAGAATATAAGATTTTCAGTCTAAGGCTTTCTGTGGTGATTCTTCATTTGTCTGTTATTAGTTCACTGCTGTAAAAAGTAGCTTCAAACAGATTGTTTTCATATCTTCTACATTATTCCCCAGTCATAGCAAACTTGGTGGGATCTTGGAATATCTCCTTTCTGAAAAACTGATACTCAACATGTACATAATACCAGGTATCTACTGATCATCCTCTTTCACAAAGTTTGCACAATACAAACAAGACAAAATATGGAGTTTTTCTTCAAACCATGTCTTGAAAATCTGAGCCAGAGTATAAACAATTTTAGCAAAGGTAGCACAGCAAGACTGATAACTACTAATTTCTGAACAATATCTTGCTGAACATCATTTTACAATTACAGATAAGGTTGTTACATCTTTGAACTGTTCACTGGAATATGTAGGTTGCTAGAAGAATCCCTAAAAGAGCTTTAATTTGTCACTCACTTCTGGGGATAGGAAAAGGTATATGGTTTACAGGAAAAAAATATTATGTATATACATACATATATAGTGTGTGTGTGTATGTGTGTGTGCATGTGAGTGTGTGTCAAGTGGGCACAGATATTCCCTCTACTAAGTAAACCTGTTTAAACATTTAGTCCCTCTGTAAGAATTACCCAAATCCAATCTTTTCTGCTATAAAATACAACTGACTACAAGTACAAAAAGACAACTCTCTAGAGATTATTGCTAGAAGCCTAACAGACAGTAGGGTAGTTCAACTGTTGGTCCCCATTCACTCTCTCCACTCTTCCAAAGTGATTCAGCCACTCCAGGAGCAGCTCTGAAGGGAAGATAGTGAACCAAATGGCCAATGATTGTTGTGCATGATTTTCTACGGAGCTAATTAAATTTGAGAGCTCTACAGATAGTGTGGAAGGCATAGATACACAACTGTGACTTTACTCCAGTTTGCCTTTTTGGTTTTTAATCTATGTTTAAAACACACAATAAATTTAAGAAACTTGATATATAGCAATCAAAACAAAGGCAGTGTCTGGCAAAAAGCATTATTGATTTATTTGTTTGTTTGCCTTCCACAAGGGCAGATGATCAAAAAGTGGTAATAACTTCCAGGAAATAATGAGACATGGTCAGATCCATGGCTAAGTCTAGTCCTACTAGATAAGGAATGCTATTGATCTGCAGTGGAAGAAAGAGTTTCTATTTTTCCTATAAGATCTCCTAATCAGAGCATATATTGATATTTGATGGAATTTCATCTACTAATTTTATCTCATAATAATATGCTGATATATTAAGAAAAGAGGTTGTCAGTTCCCAAAGTCATCTGTATATTTGATATAAATATTTGAAAAAAATGCTTTGAAGTTTAATAGGGAATAGTAGCAACCAGTGGAATTGTTGCCACTATTTCTTATTTCATTGCTGATATTTTACTCCCCCAATTCCTTCTTTTTTAATCATTTGGACAGATTCCAGAAGTTGGTAAAGGAAGTTATAAGGCAATATCTTTGGCTCCATCTTTTTAAAAAGTTTCATTTAATTTTTCATATCAATGGTTTTGGTCACCATTTTGGTTATGTAAGAGTCAGTTTCTAGGAAACTGTGGTCAGGAAAGCAAGTATGAGATGAGCTCTCTTTTCTCTTGGAGAAGAGGAAACATCAGGTATTTCATGGTAAATAATTGCAACTAAGAGTAATGAGATAATTAAAACTTATATTATCATAAGCTAAAGATTTTTTAGAGATAATGGACATTGTACAAGGATATAATCTGCTTCTTTTATTGAAAATCAATCCTGCCTCTCTACTTCTAAAGATTGTGTGGTAGGAGCTCTGGCAAATTGAGGATTGTTTTCAATGAGGAAACCTGGTGAGGAAATTGTTCTGCTGTGAATGGTAAAAGATTAAAACTACAAATTAACATGAATCCACAGGAAATATTGAATATCACTCTAACTTCGTCAGTTAGCTAGAGGTACTCCAAATTACACTAGTTTTGGAACCATAGAAATAGAACTATAACCACTGCCACACTTCTTGTGTTTTTAATAGCAGAAATAAAAAATATAGAATTTGGCTTTTGTAATAGTTCCTCGTAAGATGAGTTACTTTGGCCTTTACCTGTTTATTTTTTAAAAGGTATTTTCATCTATTTAAACAAAATCTCCCCTTTTAAAGAAATGGTTTTTCAAGGAACATCAAATTTACAAGAATATTACACAATGTTATTTTAAATATTAACCTTTTATTTTTTCAGTTTTCATATTCTATTCATCTTATACATACACACACAATTATTTCACTACTTGAATGGCTCTCCATTTTTCAATGACAGATACTGAAGTTTGTGGCACATATTGCATGTTTCCTAATATATCTACAATTATAAACAAAAAAAAACTTCGGCACAAAATTGTAATGGGTTTGATAGCCATACGTGCCATATCATAACATACATTTTCTCTGAAATTAAGGCTTTTTGCTTTGCTTTCCAACCTAAAAGCAAATGAGCACCAACATATTTAATATAAACCCTCATTCATAGCTATATATCTTCTAAAATAGCAAGACTCAAGAATATATACCAAGTAATTTATTTCTCCAATCAAAATTGTACTTGCTATATTTCCATACTTCTAAATGTATCTACATTCATATTGCTTTCCTACTTGGTAAACACTCTTCTCTCTCTTTTTTTAAGTTTTTATTTTAATTCAGTTAGCTAATACAGTGTTTTATTAGTTTCAGATGTACAATATAGTGAGTGATTCAACAATTCCATACATCTTCCTGCACTCATCACAAGTGCATCCTTAATCCCCATCACCTATTTAACCCTTTTCCCCACCCGCCTCACCCACTCTTCTCGTCTCTTGATTAATGTTTTCTTTTTTTTTTAAGATTTTATTTATTGATTTGAGAGAGAGCACGCACAGGCGCAGGAGCAGGGGGTAGGGGCGGAGGGCGACGGAGAAGCAGGCTCCTGGCTGAGTGCAAAGCCCCTTGTGGGAGGAGGGGGGGTCCTCAATCCCAGGAGTACAGATCATGACCTGAGCCAAAGTCAGGCACTTAAGGGACTGAGCCACCCAGGCACCTCTTGATTAATGTTTTCTGAACATTCCATCAGTTAGTTGAAATCTTATCAGTCTGGAATTTTTTAACGCTACCCACTAAATATTCTAGTTTTTCTGTCTACTCAGCCATTACTCTGCCTATCTGCCATTTTACTTAATATACATACATACGTAAGTCCCTCTATAATTATAGCTAATAATTTGTTTTAAATTTTATTTGTTTTGACTATACATGTAATTAAAGATTATATCATTACTAGTGTCCACAGTATTTGTTTTTACGCTTCCATTATCAAAGTTACTTGTTTGTTTAAGTAAGAAGTCCTCCTCTAATTACAGGACTTGGGTAAAGGCAAGTGGTTAGTATTTCACAACTCTTACATTTCACACCAGGAAGCCATGTTAACACCTTTGATCTAGGTAGAAGGCCTTAATTAAAATAAATGTATTACAGTAGAGGTGTTCACAAAGCACAATTAATGATTCTGTTAATTGGTTTTTTTCCTTTGTTGTGGATATAAGCAGCATTAGTTCTTTATTTGTAAAACAGAGTTCTTAAAGTCTGGAACCCCTTCTTACTCTTTAAAAATCCTTAATTTCTAGCACAGTGTCTAACATATAGTAGGCACTCCTCAAAAGTTATTAAATGAAATTTTAATGGATTCATAATATAAAGATTTGTCCTGTTTCCTTATTAGAATATGAGCTTCTTAAGAACAATAGCCATGTTTTCCACTGTGCCTGTATTACATGCTTATTTCTAATAAATAAATGAGTAATTTCAAATAAAATAAATTCTAATTATATTTAGGTACATTTTAAATTGGCATCTTTAAAAGAAAAAAATGTCAAATAGAAAAACAAAGGTATGCATAATCAAAAACTAGTATCTTGATATAATACAATTTAAATGGCTCAGAAAGTTCTGTAGATGTTTCTAGAGTTTTGCATTAATTCGTTCATTAAGAAAAATTACCTGTTGAGTTGCTCCTCTAAATCAGGAATGGAGAGATGAAAGACAGAGTCCCTGAACCTAAGTGACCTACAGTCTAATGCGGAGATATTATGCAATTATAATATAATAATATAATTTCTACAAAGATGCTGAATGCATGATACATTGAGAGCATAATGACAATTGCCTAAGTGTGCCATGTTAGGGAGGAAGAGGACAGAAAAACTTTCAGAGAATCAATGAGTAATGCACAAGTTAAGATTTACCAGCAAGACTGAGCTTTTGAGGCCAGGATCCTACCTATTCATTCACCTATATTAACAATATCTAGCACATTGTCAGACACACAGTAGGCACCAAATAAGCATTTATTAAATAAAATGCTAATGAGTGTATAAGACAAATTTAGACAGAATACATAATAAGCAGATAGATTAGATAGGTTGATTGACAGATCAATAGATAGACCTAAGATAAGAGCAACTTGAAAAAGAAGTGAAGTGGCTCCATTTCAGGAGTTAGCTAGGTAAGTGATAGAGCGTAGGCACTGGAAATAGAACAAGAAGGGGAAAAAAAGAGCCTGTGGCAATGCAAATGTGGCTGAGAGAGCATGGCCCCTTTGGAAGCGTACATGAAATTTAATATTTTGAGAGTTCAAAGTAGAAATAGGAAGGAGTTGATGTCAAAGAAGTGAGGACCAGATGAAGAAGATCTTTAAAGAAAGCCAAGGGAAAAAGGGAAAGACTGGAGTGAGAAAGCCCACAGACAAGGTATTGTAATGGTCTAGACAATGGGTGATGCATTTCTAAATGAAGATGGTGACAGAGGGCCAGCGGGGGAGCAGTTATCTTCAAGAAAATATGGGTAGGATCAATAGGACCTGATGAATGACTGGATATAATCAGTGGGAAGATGAGTCTAGTATGATTTCCAGTTTCTCATTTAAGCAACTGGATGGGGTTATTAACTGAGATTGCGAGTAAGGGAGAACTGTTAGGTTTGGGAAAGAATGGTGCTAAATTTATTTTAGATTCATTGAACTTGAAACACATTCCAGTAAGTGAATTCCAATTAATAGTTTGGTAAATATATTTAGAGTTAGATATAAAAGTGTAAGATAGAGACAAACACTGGGAGTCATAGGGGCACCTGGGTGGCTCAGTTGGTTAAGCTTCCATCCGACTCTTGATTTCAGCTCAGGTCAGATTTCAGGGTCGTGAGATTGAGCCCCTAGTCAGGCTCCATTGTCAGTGTAGAGCCCACCTGAGATTCTCTCCCTCTCTCTCTGCCCCTCCCCCACTTTCTCCCTCCCCTCCTAAAAAAAAAAAAATGGGAATCATGGGAATGTATGTGGTAACTGATACCCTAGAAAAAGGTGAGTTTACCTAAGGTGAAAAAAGACACCCCCCAAAAAATTGGGCTGAAGAAAAATTCTATGTAAAACAAGTGTTCAGTGGGCTGCAAAGGAAGACTCTCCAATGGATCAAATTGGGAAGCAACAAGATAGGATGAAAAACAGGAGGATATGGTGTCACAGACTCCAAAGAATGAAAGAGTTTCAGAAAAGAAAGAGGGATCAGTAACAGCAATTACTGGCAGGAGGTAGGGAAGGATGAAGACTACGGACTGTGGCAAACAGGACATCACAGGTGATCACAGTAAAAGCAGCTGTGGTGGAAAAGGGAAGTGGCCACGTTTCAAGAGGTTAAGGACTAAACAGAAGCTAAAGAAGTAAAGGAAAATCTAAATGCTCAACACAACATTGGTGCAATGCTGATAATTTTCTCCTTGCCCCAAAATAAAGCTCCTGAGTGTACAGGCAAAATAACTATTCTCTTGATAAAAGCATGGCAAAAATCTTAATTAGAATGTTGTAGACCATTGTTTGTGGTGCATTCAGAAAAATTATAATAAACACAGGTAGGTCAAACAAATGAAAGTTTATATTTTAAAGCTAGATAATGCAGAATATATAATGCAAAATTTAGGAATAATATAAAGCTGCACCTCATAATCTAAAGCTTTCACACATTTATTTCTTATTCATTTCATGTCTTAGAGTGACAGAGCAAAAAACCAATTACTAAAACTATTAAGGAAAAATAGAAATAAAGATCTAATATATCACCAAAGAATTTCGGAAAGTTTGTGCAAGCAATTTGGAGAATTTAAGACAAACCTGGATTTTTCCTTTTTTTTTTTTTCTTTTTTATCTTAAGCTTTCCAAACAGATCACTGAGATGGCTCCATGCTTAGCATTTTTATAATGGGATTAATGCTATACAATTAAAACTAGATATTTAAATTGAGTACTACAATATCACTTATTTGGGTACCGATGGGCTAAGGGATTTCTACAAAAAAAGAAAAAAGAAAAAGAAAAAGGCAACCCTTTAATTTGTTAAACTGCATCTGGAAAATGTGATTTTGCCAATATTAGAACCCATCTGACCTTTTTGAGCTGGCTTTAAATCTTTGGGGAATTGTACTTGTTTATCCTTATAAAAATACGACTTCCTGCTTAAGAAGAAAACTAAAAAGCCAAAGGACTTCTTGATCATCAGGTAGTTAGTACCATAGTAACTTTTTCAGGAGTCATGCATTAATTAATTATAAACATATGTATTTTATTTCTTCTAAAAGGAGAATTTGTCTTTTTTAATAAAAGAAAATACGGGCAAAATGCCTTTCAAGTTCTGCTACACATCACACTCTGAAAGAAGGTTTTAGAAATAGATCACATTTATCATCTATACTTAAAAACAGAATGTTATTTACCCTGAATAATAGTGCTGTGCTAAAACTACAATCATATACTAGGATTACCCATTATTTTTATAGTACTAAATTTATAAGGAATTCTCTATGTTTGTGGCATTTGAAGATTTAACACTCTTGAACGTCTACTTTTTCCCACTAATCCAAAAAGTCATGGCTATATTAGCTTGCTAAGGCATAAATGTAAGTCAGGAAACAAATCCCTGGTATCCACATCTCAATGTAATTTTGTGGGTTTTGTACTCATCTTGTGACATTAACACTCATGGAGTAAAATATTTTGTCCTTTGAGAAAAGTGTCCATGAAGAAAGATAGAAGTGTCAGTTAAAAGGAAATGAAAAAGTAATTAAACTGTTATATGAGAAAATGCACAGGAAACACATGACTTTTGACAAAAGGATTTGAAAAAGCTGGAACCTCTACAAACATTTCCATATTTGCAAATTTGGAAACAGACATTTTCAGGAAGAACTGTTCTTGAAAGTTGGACTTTTTCCATTCCATATCTTCACTGCAAGCAACTAAATCACACTGGAATTTCAAAATAGAATAGATGAATTCAAAAGACTGCCATTTAAAATGGATGCATTTAGCATTAGATAATAGCACTAAAAACAACAGGTACTTACCATTTACTGGGCCCTTCCTCTGTGCCCACTGTTAGTATTTCATGTAATTCACAAAATAACCCAACAAGATAGGACTATTACTTCCCTCATTACACACTTGAGACAACGGAGGTTCAAAAAGGTTGTAGAGCCTACTCAGAAAGGTTAAGGTCATCCTAGCTCATCAGCCAAGTCTATTGAACTTTAGCCTGATGTTTGTGAGTTTTTTATAAAATAACATATTTCAGACATGACATATATTGATTGCCTCTGGCTGAGTTCATCTACTAGGTTCTATGTAAAATATATTTAAGGTAAGTGGGAAGCTTAAAATTATTACTGAGTAAACAGCAGGTTAAATGAGTGGGCTCTGGAAACCTGAATGACAGTTCAAAGCCTAGGGCAGCCTCATACTGGCTAGGTCACTTTGGACATGTTACTTATAATCTATGGCCTCAGTTTTCTCATCTGTAAGATGGGGGATAATGAGGGTGCATACCTTAGAGTACAGCTACATGTAAAGCATTTAACCAACTGAGCCACCCAGGCGCCCCATACATGTAAAGCATTTAAAACAGTGCATGGCGGGGTGCCTGGGTGGCTCAGATGGTTGGGTGTCTGCCTTTGGCTCAGGTCATGATCCCAGGGTCCTGGGATCGAGCCCCGCATCGGGTTCCCTGCTTGGCAGGGAGCCTGCAACCCTCTCCCTCTACTGTTCCCCCTGCTTGTGCTCTCTCATGCTCTCTGTCAAATGGAATGAATAAAATCTTTAAAAAATAAATAAAACAGTGCATGGCAGATAGGGCTCCATTATGTTAGCTACTATTATGGACAACTTATCTCCATGACCCAAGTAAGCTTACATTATCCAATTCTTTGTTATTGTTCTCCTCACTTTCCCTAGAATTTAGTCAATATGACCATATATAATAAATAAATAGCTATTTTGTTGGGGTAAGGAGTTTTATAGAGAAAGATATACTTTTAAAGGTTTTAAATGTAATTCTGATTATATGTGCTACAAATATTTTCACTGTTTATGGTAATATGTATTTTGCAAATTCATCATGAGATTATACATGAAAATAAGCTTTAAGTAAACCTCCTTAATAATAAGTTTGTATAACATAACAACATAACATAACAACATAACATAACATTTCAGTCAGAACTGGAAACAAATTTTCAAGTGCCACAAAGGAAGAGTCACCTGATTTGATATAACCTGAATTAAGTAATTTGAATTCTTTTTAAAATGGCATTTAACTAGCAGACAGAAAGACAAGAAAGCTGAGTTAACTTAGGAACTTCCTGTATTTTGCAGCAATGGTGTTGTGATCCTTCAAGTAGAGGGAGATCAGTTTGATGCCATTTTGAGCTCACTGTGCATTGGAGCATAAAAGGAAGAGGTGGGTGGAAGCAAAGCTGAGCTAGGAGCCGACTGGCATGAGACACGGCAGGAGGCGAATGGAGCGGTTAGACAGATGGGTGGATGAAAAGACCGGGGCACACAGAAAGATGTTCAATGATGACGCAGCTAAGAAGGGGGAAAAGGTTATGATATGACCCAATTACCACAAATAACCAAAGAAATAATAACTGTGAGAAGAAAATGCAAAAGGAGAGATTACAGGCTCATTGGGATCTTTGCTGGAATTCCTTTTGCAGCCCTCCTCAGACTAAGTCACCCAACTGTAATTATCTCAATTGATCTGACAATTCCTCACTTTGTGTTCATGTATTTCAGTACAAATATATATATTAATATATTTTTGTTTCTTTTTCATTAGATTATAGCTTATAAAGGGCTAAAATTGTATCTTCTACTTCAGTATTTCTCCATGCTGATGTGAATTTAAAATGTTGTTGCTTGTCATTAAGAGACAATACTTCAAATATTGATCAGAATTTTTTCATCAATGTGTGTTATCTAAGTTGGATTCAAAATAAAGAGAAGTTACTTGGAATTTGGATATTGATTTAAAAATCTCTGCATATTTGAGAGATTGCCTTTCATTGTTCATAGCAATAACAATTATATACAGAACATCAACTTAAGATTTCAGAAAATTTCAGTCATTTTATAAAATTATTAGACTCCTAATCAAACATTTCTCACCTAACTATTTAAAATTTGTATTTATTTATTTGCAAAGTAATTAGTTGACAAATAATTCTTGAGTATCCTGCATATATTAGCTCTGCCAAGGTACTTATGACTCCATGTTTAAGATTCAACTTTTGTTTTCTGGGTTTAAAGATTTTGTACTACAAACAGAATAACAATGGATGAAGATGTAGTCCCAAAGACCCAATTCAACAATTGTATAATTAAACCTCCCTATCCAGTTCATATATTTACTGTTAAGCTTATCATATACAATTTATTTCGTGTGTGTGTATCCCAATGAGATTCCTTGAGGGAAAAGCTGATTTTGTTATTTGCAATATTTAGTACAGGCCCTGGCACATAGTAGCATTAAAATATAATTGTAGAAAAGAAAGACAGAAGGAAGGAGGGAAAGGAAAGGAGGGGAGGGCAGGGGAATGGAGGGGACGGAGGAGAAAAAAAGGAAGTCAGATATGCATGAACAAGAGAAAAGAAACTGTGTCATAAACCTGCTTTCATATTATATTGAAGTATAATTTTATAGGACAGGATTCCATTGGACTTAGTGTCCCATGAAGGGCCAAAGGAAAAAAAGTGTCTTGCATGTATACAGCATTTTATAACTTACACAATTCTTTCATAGTCATATTTGTTTGATCTTCACAGTAACCCCAGGAGTCAAGAATCATTACTGCCCTCTTTTGCAAAAGAAGAAACTGAGGCTCATATAGTTTAAATGACTATCCCAAATGTACCCAGATAATAAATAGCAGAGTTAGAAGCAAACTGAAATCTCCCAAGTACCTAAATGTCTCAGGAACATAGTTTAATTTTATTAAATTAATTCTATATAGTAGTATGAATTCCTTGAGAAGAATCCTAAAATTTGTACCTACCAAGGAATAACAATAATAATAGCAGTAACAACAACAACAGAGCTAGCATACATTAATTGCTTGCTACTTGGGAGACACTGTTCTGAAGATTTACATGTATTTGCTTGCCCATCTAGTCTTCACAACAATGCTATGAAAAAAGTACCATTGCTATGCTTATTTTAAATGTGAGAAAAATGAGGTGCTGAAAAGTGAAGTAATTTATCTAAGGTCACATAGCAACAGTAAAGCTGAGCTCAAGCCATTATTATCTTCTATTAAAACATCTCTGTCCTTGATGTATTATAAACATGTACTAAAAATAAGAGAAATCACAGCTAACTCAGAATGTCAATCTGGAAACTTTAGACCAGTTTCTGAAGCCAGTTAGTTGTATTTTTTGGCAAAGCACTTAAGCCTGTTCTGTATCTGCTTCTTTCCCATGAAATGAGGCTAAATGAGATGATGCACGAGCTACCAGATTTCTAAAAATCTAGGATAAAAGTCTGCACACAATCTTCATGGCACTGCAGTAGTAGACCATGAAAGAAGAAATCAGATTGGAAAAGTCAGCATATCAATCAAGAAAATGATGAGTCAGGAGGAGTAAGCACTAACGATAAAATATCTACATAGTTTACACATATTTTAATGTTCAATATTTATCCTGGTATAACTGTCTACAGCCATTCAGGATAAACCACTTTTAAGGACATATTTGTGATCTTTTATTTCAACCCTGAATAACGACAGAACTTTGAAGACAGGGTTCAGACCAGAGAGCAGAATACATTTATTAAGTGTCACAGGGAGGTGGGAGAGAAAGACATTGTGGAGGTTCAGTTGACACTCAGATACCCTGAATGAACTGGCTCCATTGCAACCTACCCATCACCAGCATTTCAGGGCTTTCCATGACTGATTTTCAGCATTGGCTTTTGGAATGCTAAATTACCTTGATTTCCATCTGCCCTTTCAATTCTTCTGCTTCTTGTTTTGATTTCTTTTTTCTGATTTCTGTTTTTAAATCTCATTTAAAAACATGAGAATCCACTGTCTAGTTCTTGACCCTTTGTCCCCCTTTTGCTTAACTGTCCCTTGGGAAACTTGCACAATCTAAATGACTCACTCGAATTTATGAGATGAGCCAGATCGCTCCCTTGCCCATTAGCCCATTTCAATTAGATGTCTCAGCATCACTGCAAGTTAAATAGGTATAAAATCTGAAATAATAAATTTTTCCCCAAACAGCATTGTATCTAGAATGTCCTATATGGTTCTGCAATCCCTCTGTAGTTTCTCCCTCTTCCTTCCACAACTCAGTCCCTGTTTTCTTAAAATGAACATCAGTGCCTGAAACAACGAATACATTATTTTTTGTGTTGTGCTTTATTCTAAATAATTATTTCCAAATCTTTTGAATGAAGAATGTTGAAGACAGACCTGATCTAATCTCATTCAAAAATTCTTAAAAGATAAGGGTTTTAAAAATATTAAATCAGTTTGTATTTTCTCTTCTATATCTACATCGAAAATCAACTATAAGGGAAAATACATATTAGTTGAAAAATACTTTTGGAAGATAATGATATTTTGTATCTACCTTTATCTTTCTCTCTCTGACTAGATTATCTTACCTATTGCTTTGTGTGTTTTCAAAGTTGCCATGACTAGTGAACAACATTGAAGCTTAAGTGATGGACATAAATTTATAAAATATAATTGGAGTAGTGTTCACTGTCTCAATTCTTGTCCAAGTGCTGACATCAGTTTGAGCTCTAAACACCAAAACTCCTGGGAGCATTTCAGAGTTGAAAGCACGCTACTCAATGGGAATCAGGTATTAGTTCTTGATAGGCTACAAGCAATTTGATGACTTTTTTGAACAAGTACTAAATTCCATGAGTTTTATTGTTGCCATCTGCATACTAGGGTACTAACCAAAACAACACCTCATGTACTTAGAAATTCTAGGATGATATTGCTTCTCAATCTTGTTCTTTTTCTGGCCTCATTCAAATAGAGCAGTGAATGAATAACAATAGAATTAAAAATTGATTTGAAAAGCATATATTTAAAGCTCAAAACATGAATTACAAATAAAGAGGTATTTGGTGTCCCTCCAAAAGAGACTTCAGAATGATCAGGTAAAATACATTGTTATCTGTAGGCTTGTGAGATTGGTCTCAAGCTACTTTTAGAACTGTTCTTGAGTACTCAGTAGGGGGAAAGTACTTTTGTATATTTTAAAATTTGTCATCAACTTGAGGATATATTCAATTAAGGTGTCATGTCTCATCTCAAGTGGAAAAACAAAGGTAAAAAGCCTAGTGGTACAATAGCATTTAACAGCTGATGATAGTGTTTCTGCCTGATTTGGTGTAATTACCCAGATTGAACATGCTCAGCTTCAGAATTATAGGCAACCATTAATTATCTGTTCCCTATCCCAAAGTGTATATATTTTTCATGAGCTTTTAGGGTTAGGAATCAAAAGGAAGTGCAGCAGTTTGTTTTATTTAAACTTTACTTTGTGGTATATTTTATAAAACTTTTGGGAGACAAGTAATTTGTAACTTACCACCACTAACTTTAGTGGTACTGAATAAAAAAAAAAAATTCTGGTTTAGCTAGCCAACTCTATGGACTTTAATGATGTCTGAAATGATTTTTTTTCTTAAATATCACACTGTATTACAACACTTCTCATCTTTATTCTACCTGTAAATAAGGCCAATTCCTATAAAAATCTGATGACTTTTAAACCAGTGGGACAAGAAGAAACATATTTCCTCCACTCCCACCCACCCATGAGTATGAGATATTGAAAGAAAAAGACACAAAGAAAAAAAAAATTAAGTTCTGTTTTGTGAATGCAATCCCTTTTGGCATTTTCTCTAAGCACTACAGTAAAAATTTAAATTGCTGTTCAATTATTGTAAATGCCAGATTCATATTTCATCGAATGCAACAATGAGCTAAGACATAGTAACTTGGCTTTATACAAATGATACAAAATTTTGAGATTCACTAATGTCACTGGATCTTCTGTGATAGCATATCCAAAAGTAAAGTGCATCCTCTTTTATAACCTTCACTTCTGGGTGTCCAAGCACAGTTGTGCAGGCTGTGCTTTGCACAAAGATTCCCCGCTAAGAAACATGATTGGGGGCTGAAATCAGCCTGAGTTTAGCTCTCCAAGTCATGGGTCTGTGGAATGAAGCTTGCACTCCCCTGCATACCCCCTACAAGGAACAGCTTTTTCTAACTTTTTCACCCAGAGAAGATACCTTTTCCTAATGTGTGCTTAAGTATGTGAAAGCAAAGCCCTTGCTACTTTTTTTCTCTAGAGTAATTCTCCATCTAAAATTTTTATTAAGTTTTATACTCTATTAAAAAGGAACGGTGTCCTATTTGTCTTTGTCATCTAGCACACTGCCAGCCTCCTACTAGACGCTGACTATATGTTTGTTGAATTAATAGAATCCAGAGACCATGGAGTAAACTACTTGAGTTCAAAGCTAAGACTCTGCACAACTGCAAGGCATGCCATTTACATGGAATGCTCTGGAAATGGCACCCCCTAGAATTGTGGAACACTGTTACATAATCTTAGATGGACTCCTAATTTTATAATGGTGTAAGATGGCATTTTTTAAAAGGGTAACTACATCAATTAACAGGTGATAATGTGCTTTTCATACACAGTATCTTACAATGTCTCATTTATTCTTCACAGTTAGCAAGATTATCACTATTTTTTAGATTAATTAACTGAGCCTTAGAGAATTAAATTTACTTCTTTCTTAAGATCATATAGCCAGTATTTTTCTGAGTCCAAACACAGATTAGTCTGAGATTTTAAATTATGTGATTATAGGGCGCCTGGGTGGTTCAGATGGTTAAGCGTCTGCCTTCGGCTCAGGTCATGATCCCAGGGTTCTGGGATCAAGTCCCACATCGGGCTCCCGGCTCAGCGGGGAGCCTGCTTCTCCCTCTGACCCTTGCCCCTCTCATGCTGTTTCTCTCTCGCTCGCTCTCTAAAAAAAAATAAGATCTTTTAAATAAATAAATAAATAAATAAATAAATAAATAAATAATGTGATTATAAATCATCTTCTTTTATGTAAATATTTGAAAGACTTTTATAGAACTACAGATTCTGTATATATGATTGAGTCCTAAGGGAATTGATTTCTCATAACATTTAAGACATTAAGTAATCTTTCACTAGTAAAATACTGTGTCATGCTAAATTGTAACAGTTAAAAGTACACACCAACATATTCTGACTCTGACTTTTGGTAAAATAACAAAGTTCTGCAGTAGTCATTAAAGTTAGCTTTTAACACAGAGACAAAAAACAAACAAAACAAATGACCACCTAAGGTCCATCTGATTATAGCTTGGTAGATATTCATTTAGGTGAGGATACAAGAGGTGAAAAACAAAAGAGATTATGTTATTACACTAATTTCTAGAGTGTTAAAAAACTTCATTCACATTATTCCATTTGATCTCATTTTACAGAAGGTAAAAATATGCAGAGACTAGTTAATTTTAAAAGATGATGGTGTTAGTAAGAGGAAACTGATACCAAGACTTGGACATTGGTCTTCTAACTCTAAATTAAGAATATCTATTTCATCAAGAATATTTTTGGCTGGAAAAAATTGGGATCATTCCCTGCATATTTTTGGAACACAATGCTTTGAAGCTGGAACTCAATCACAAGAGGAAATTTGGAAAGAGCTCAAAGACATGAAGGCTAAAGAACATCTTACTAAAGAATGAGTGGGTCAACCAGGAAATTAAAGAAGAATTTTAAAAATTCATGGAAACAAATGAAAATGAAAGCACAACTGTCAAAACCTTTGGAATGCAGCAAAGGCAGTCCTAAGAGGGACATATATAGCAATTCAAGCCTTTCTCAAGAAACAAGAAAGGTCTCAAAAATACAACTTAATCTTACCCCTAAAAGAGCTGGAGAAAGAACAGCATATAAAAGCCTAAATCCAGCAGGAGAAAAGAAATCACACAGATTAGAGCAGAAATCAGTGAAATATAAACCATAAGAACAGTAGAACAGATCAACAAACTAGGAGCTGGTTCTTCAAAAGAATTAATAAGATTGAGAAACCCCTGGTCGGCCTTATCAAAAAGAAAAGAGAAAGGACCCAAATTAATAAAATCATGGATGAAAGAGGAGAGATCACAACCAATACCAAAGAAATAGAAACAATTTATAAGAACATATTATGAGCAACTATATGCCAACAAATTAGGCAATCTGGAAGAAATGGATGCATTCCTAAAGAGGTATAAACTACCAAACCTGAAACAGGAAGAAATAGAAAACCATAACTAGCAAGGAAATTGAAGCCATAATCAAAAATCTCCCAACAAACAAGAGTCCAGGGCCAGATGGCTCCCAGGGGAATTCTACCAAACATGTAAAGAAGAATTAATACCTATTCTCCTGAAGCTGTTTTAAAAAAATAGAAATGGAAGGAAAACTTCCAAACTCTTTCTATGAGGCCAGCATTACCTTGACACCACCAAAAGGGAGAATTACAGACCAATATCCCTGATGAACATGGATGTAAAAATTCTCACCAAAATACTAGCCAATAAAATCCAACAATACATTAAAATGATTATTCACCATGACCAAGTGGGATTTATTCCTGAGGTGCAAAGATGGTTTAACATCCTCAAATCAATGAATGTGGTACACTACATTAATAAAAGAAAGGACAAGAACCATATGATTCTTTCAATAGATGCAGAAAAATCATTTGACAAAGTACAGCATCCTTTCTTGATTAAAACTCTTCACAGTGTAGGGATAGAGGGAACATACCTCAATATCATAAAAGCCATATATGGAAAGCCCACAGCAAATACTATTCTCAGTGGAGAAAAACTGAGAGTTTTTCCCCTAAGGTCAGGAACACAGCAGGGATGTCCACTATCACCGCTGCTATTCAACATAGTACTGGAAGTCCTAGCCTCAGCAATCAGAAAACAAAAAGAAATAAAAGACATCCAAATAGGCAAAGAAGAAGTCAAACTCACTCTTTACAGATGACATGATACTCTATGTGGAAAACCCAAAGACTCCACCCCAAAATTGCTAGAACTGATACAGGAATTCAGCAAAGTGGTAGGATATAAAATCAATGCACAGAAATCAGTTGCATTTGTATACAGTAACAATGAGACAGAAGAAAGAGAAATTAAGCAGTCAATCCCATTTACAATTGCACCAAAAACCGTAAGATACCTAGGAATAAACCGAACCAAAGAGGCAAAGGATTTGTACTCAGAAAACTATAGAACACTCATGAAAGAAATTGAGGAAGACACAAATAAATGGAAAAATGTTCCATGCTCATGGATTGGAAGAATAAATATTGTTAAAATGTCCATGCTACCCAAAGCAATCTATACATTGCAATCCCTATCAAGTACCATCAACTTCTTTCACAGAGCTGGAACAAATAATCCTAAAATTTGTATGGAAACAGAAAAGACCCTGAATAGCCAAAGGAATGTTAAAAAAGAAAACCAAAGCTGTTGGTATCACAGTCCTGGACTTCAAGCTCTATTATAAAGTTGTAATCATCAAGACAGTATGGTACTGGCACACAAACAGACACATAGATTCATGGAACAGAATAGGGGACCCGGAAATGGTCCCTCAACTCTATGGTCAACCAATCTTCAACAAAGCAGGAAAGAATATCCAATGGAAAAAAGACAGTCTCTTCAACAAATGGTGCTTGGAAAACTGGACAGCCACATGCAGAAAAATAAAACTGGACCATTTTCTTACATCATACACAAAAATAGACTCAAAATGGATGAAAAACCTAAATGTGAGCCAGGAATCCATCAAAATCCTAGAGGAGAACACAGGTAGCAACCTGTGTGACCTCAGCTGCCACAACTTCTTGCTAGACACATCTCCAAAGGTAAGGGAAACAGAGGCAAAAATGAACTATTGTGATGTCATCAAGATAAACATCTTCTGCACAGCAAAGAAAACAATCAATAAAACTAAAAGGCAACCTATAGAATGGGAGAAGATATTTGTAAATGACATCTCAGATAAAGGGCTAGTATCCAAAAATCTATAAAGCACTTGTCAAACTCAACACCTAAAAAACAAAAAATCCAGTCAAGATATGGGCAGAAGACATGAACAGACATTTCTCTAAAGAAGATACAAATGGCTAACAGACACTTGAAAAAATGCTCAATATTACTTATTATCAAGGAAATACAAATCAAAACCACAATGAGATACTACATCACATCAGTCAGAATGGCTAAAATTAACAACTCAGGAATCAACAGATGTTGGAGAGGATGCAGAGAAAGGGGGAACCCTCTTACATTGCTCATGGGAATGCAAGCTGGTGCAGCCACTCTGGAAAACAGTACAGAAGTTCCTCAAGAAGTTAAAAATAGAACTACCCTATGACCCAGCAATTACACTACTAGGTATTTATCCAAAGGATACAAAAATAGTGATTCAAAGGGGCACATGCCCTGTAATGGTTTATAGCAACAATGTTCACAATAGCCAAACTATGAAAAGAACCAAGACGCCCATCAACAGATGAATGGATAAGGAAGGTGTATATATATACACACACACAATGGAATACTATTCATCTATCAAAAAAATGAAACCTTGCCATTTGCAATGACTTGGATGGAACTAAAGGGTGTTATGCTAAGCAAAATAAGTCAATCAGAGAAAGACAATTATATGATCTTGCTGATACGTGGAATTTAAGAAACAAAACAGAGTGGGGCACCTGGGTGGCTCAGTTGGTTAAGTAGCTGCCTTCAGCTCAGGTCATGATCCCTGGATCCTGGGGTTGAGCCCCACATCTGGCTCCCTTCTTGGTGAGGAGCCTGCTTCTCCCTCTTCCTCTATCTGCCACTCCCCCTGCTGTGCTCTCTCTGTCAGATAAATAAATAAAATCTGCTTTCGGCTCAGGTCATGGTCCCAGGGTCCTGGGATTGAGCCCCGCATCGGGCTCCCTGCTCGGCGGGAAGCCTGCTCCTCCCTCTCCCACTCCCCTACTTGTGTTCCCTCTCTCGCTATGTCTCTATCTGTCAAATAAATAAATAAAATCTTTTTTTAAAAAAAGAAACAAAACAGAGGATCATAGGGGAAGAAAGAAAAAAATAAAACAAAATGAAATCAGAGAGGGAGACAAACCATAAGAGATTCTTAAGCATAGGAAACAAACTGAGGGTTGCTGGAGGGGAGAGGGGTCAGGGAATGGGGTAACTGGGTGATGAACATTAAGGAGGGCATGTGATGTAATGAGCACTGGGCATTATAAAAGACTGATGAATCACTGACCTCTACCTCTGAAACCAATAATATAATATATATTAATTGAATTTAAATAAAAATAAATTTTAAAAATTCTGAGAAAAACAAGGATTTGAACTATACATCTAAAAAAACAAATATCAAAATCCTTTTATCATTTTTGTTAATAATAGTTATGGGATGTGGGTTGCTATGTGAATAAAGATGAAATAGGATAAAAAAAGAATATTTTTGGCTGCTACTGACCACTGACCAGACTGAGCAAATTAAATGTTTTCTAATACAGTTTTTTTTCTTAGCAAAGATGCCTACCAAGAGTTGGGCAATTTCACCTATTTAGATTTGACTAGAACTCACACTGATCAAAGCAAAGCAAATTCTATTATCTTGCTAATTTTTTATGTCCAAAGATGAGTGGAAATAACAGATTACTGCTGCTCTAGACTTAAGTATTACCAAAAATAATTTATTGATGAAATGAAAAAGGAAGGAATCTTAGAAGAAAACGATCATGTCATATTAGCTAAGGAAGGGAACCCTAGGCCTGGTCTCACATGCATCCCATCTTATGGGGGGGGGGCGGGTGTTGTTGAGGGGGGAGGGGTTTAAGCTTCGTGCCACAGTCCCATGACTTGGAGAGCTAAACTCAGGCTGATTGCAGCCCCCAATTACATTTCCTTAGCAGGGCACCTTTGTGCGGAGTACATCTTGCATCACTGTGTTTGTAAATACTGAATTGAATGTTATTAAAGAGGATGCACTTTACTTTTGGATATGCTATCATAGAAAAAGACTTAATAAAAATTGATTTCTAGAAATTTGGGGGATGGAAAGGATTACTGCTATTATCAAATATACTCAGAGGCAAGATATTTCAATTAAAGAGAATATGTAATATCTGTGTATGATCCTAAGAAGAATAAACCATGGGGGAAGAAGGCACTTATTTTCTAATTAACTTTTAAATAAAAATTGTATATATTTGAGTTGTGCAAATGATGATTTGATATACATACACATACTAAAATGATTACTATAGTCAAGCTATTTAATATATCATCTCCTCACATAGTTACCTTTCTTTTGTGTGTGATGAGAACACCTGAAATCTACTCTCTTAGCAAATTTTCAGTATTTAATAGAAGATTATTAACTATAGCACTTACGCTGTATGTTAGATATCTAGACTTATTCATCTTACATAACTTCATCTTTGTACCCTTTGGCCAACATTTCTCCATTCCCCCACTTCCGCATCCGTGATAACCACCATTCTATTCTCTGTTTCTATATATTTGACTTTTTTACATTTCACATGTTAGTGAGATCATGCAGTTTTCTTTTTTTTTTTCCTTTTTGTTTCTGGCTTATATCAATAGTATAATGTCATTTAAAATACAGCTCCCAGGGATGTCTTTGATGATTCCAGGTAAAGGACATATGGACAAGTGGAAGAAGGAACACATAAAAAAGGAGAGAGAAAAAACCCATGATAGAGATGTTGAAATGTATAGAAAGGACAGTGGGAACAAGTTTTAGGGCAAACAACAATGTAAAGGGTATTTACCAGTAGGGTTAAAGCTAGACAAAGGAGGAAGAAAAGGACATTCTCCCGTATTGTAATATTATGCCTCTATTAGTTTTGCACAGGCATCTATGTCCACTGATGGAATTAGGAAACATCTGTGGGAGAGAGAAAATAAGCATTAACCTGAATCCTATTTCTCCATTAAGAAGAATGGCCTTAAAACCAAACCTACCACAGCCAACTGGATTAATGAGAGACAGAATTTCAAGTTGAGTAGGGCCAGAGTTGTAACTTGATATAACTTGATATAATATATATATTTATATATAATATAAATTTAGGCTTAAATACTGATACTTCTACTTATGAGCTGTGAGCTCTTCAATAACTCATTGGAACCCTCTGTTCAGCAACTTCTTCTTCTATAAAATGAATGGCATCAGTCCCATGATACTGTGAGGAAAAAATAAGCATTAGGGAGCAAATATCTGATATGTAATCCTTCTACACAGGCAACACTCAATCTCTTTAACTCTTATTATGATGATACTTGAAGTCTTAGAAAGCAAAATCTGTTTCTAGTTATTATAGCTCCATCCCCAACTCCTAATCCAAACATGCTGGGCTTAAATAAATACTTGGTGAACAAACAAACAAAAATAAAAATAATACAAGGCCATGGAGCTGTTTAGATGACTTCCAGATCCTGAGTTCTGATTAATTATATCCCAAGAAACAAAATCTACAGATATGATCACAGAACCAACTGTTAGTGATTATCGAAGAATTGTAACAAATATGACAAATCCCAGAAATATGGAATAAAGAAATATTTTAATTTTTAACATGAGAATAAAAGGATAGATTCCAGAAATTACTGACTAGCAATTTTGAGACTGATTCACTGCATAATCACAGAATGAAGCATAGAATACAAGGCTGTGAACTCTTCAGGAAATTGTGTTCTCTAAAGGAAGCTAAACACTTGAAGCAAACAGAAGAAATATCACATAATTGAATTTTAGTTAAAAAGAAAAGTGATACTATCTCAAGATATCTTTATAAACATAAGAAACCCTAGGCAGGGTAATAGAAGTAATAGTGATTCATGGGTGCTTGAATGATAAAAAACAGACAGGATTCATCATTGTTCTCACCAGGAGGAAGTTCTCACATGCTTGCACACTACTGATGCTGCTTCTGATTCTCTGCCTTTTTAAAAAGCTTTATTGATGATTAAAGCCATACAAAGATAGAAACCATGGGGGTGCCTGGGTGGCTCAGTTGGTTAAGCGACTGCCTTCGGCTCAGGTCATGGTCCTGGAGTCCCGGGATCGAGTCCCGCATCAGGCTCCCTGCTCGGTGGGGAGTCTGCTTCTCCCTCTGACCCTCCCCCCTCTCATGTTCTCTCTCTCTATCTCATTCTCTCTCTCAAATAAATAAACAAAATATTTTTTAAAAAAGATAGAAACCATGTACATGAGAGACACAATTACCTTTCTTATTAGACCCAGCCCTGTTGGGATGGAATCCTCTATGTCATACATACAATTTCACTGTCTCTGGCCATGGTGTTATGAAACTCATAGATCAAGAGGCACCAATGAGACATTTATGGTACTCCCCAGTCCCTGGCTTTCCTGTTTTCAAAACTTTGCTTCCTTTTTCAACTACAAGGCATAGCTGAGCTGCCAATACAAAAAAGGTCCAGATGGGAGGGGTTTTATTCATAAGCTACGTCATCAGTCTTACATAGTGGTCACATTCTGCAGACCCTAAGGCCAGATATAGCATGCAGATATGCTGTGGTTTGCCTATTAGTGTTAATTTGCTTTGATCTTAATTGAAACCCATTTCTCCAATTAAGACTAAATGAACCTATGGGCAGGGTAAAAAAGCAACTTCCTGGATTATACAGTTTGGAGCTGAGTAAAAATTACCTCCTTTAGAGAGGATATGTGTTGTTCAATTTGCCAGACAAATTCTCTTTACTAGCGCCATATTCTTCATCTCCAAACTCAGGTAAGAGCCAAAAGACAGACATTATGAGGAGACAAATCTCAATTTGTTACAAAGAAGTATTAACAACGGAGATCTAAAATTTATACGACTTAAGGTTTAATGGGATTTGATCCCACAAGTTTACCTTGATCCTTTCAAAGTGTCACTGAAATAACCATATCTATGTAAAACTAAATATCAATGAATTCTGTTGTGAGGTACTAAGTTCCTTGTTAAGCAGTTTTTAAAGAAAGAATAGCAAACCCTTGTCAGGATGAAACAAAATTGTTTCAGAATTGGATAAAAGATTGAATTAGATCACCTCTATTTCCTCAAAATAAAAATTATATCATATTTTCAATGAAAAAATGATTTTATATTTCAATCTGTCTATAAATACTTATTGTATATGTTACATCCTTAGCAATAGGCATTAGTGTGGAATGTTGTATTATTTTTCAAAAAAATTGTCCACTTTTCACCCTATGAATACTACATTTGGCCATGTGAATTACTTCAGCCAATGACCTTTGAGTATAATTAATGTGTGGCACTTTTGAGCAGAAGCTTTAAGAGCCAGCACATGGCTTACCATGTCTTTTTACCTCTCCCATAAGAGTGGCAATGTCTGAATTAGAAGCCAGCATGGGTACTAGAGTGTAGATGACACACAATGGACTTGTAACATGAGCAAGAAATAAACCTTTGTTACTATAAACTATTGAGATTTGGGAGTTGTTTGTTACTGTCACATAACTTACCCTATCCCGATTGATACAAATGGGAAAAGTCAAAGGAATTGAGAAGGACAAGAACCTAAGATGCCAGTGTGGTGACTGTGTTTTCTAGACAGGGAGAGTGAAGTCACTCTGCCAGAACTTGGGGTGGAAACAATCCATGAGAGTAGCTGCTGAGGTCTTCGATGCAAGAGGGAGTGAGTGAGGTCAAGAGGTAGCAGCGTTGGAAAATGGTTTAGGCAAATGCCCTCACCCTTTAAAGACATTTGAGAAAGTTTATCCGCTACTCTGGCTAATATCCCATTAACCAGAACTTAGTCACATGCCACCCAACTGTAAGGGATTCTGGGAAATATCCTTATTCAAGCCAACTATGACTCAGCTAAAAACTGGAACTTCCATTACAATAAAAGAAAGTAGAATGAATAACCAGGGACAACCAACAGCCTCTGGCCATGGATTCAAACCCAGACCAAAATACAAACAGGGTTTTGGAGAATGAAAGCCTTCCTTCCACTGCAAGCTGAGGAAAGCTACAAGGAAGATGATTTTCTCAAGGAAGAGCCAGTGCTCACTTAAGGACAGGCATTATCAGGATGGATCAGTGAGGTGATTAAGGATGAATAAGAGTCTAATCATCAAAGAACAGAAGTTTCTCAGCACATCTGATATTTTGGGGGTTGCCCAGAGAGAACAGTAGTGGGCTGAGAAAATGAAAGAGAAAATGGATGATCTAAGGGGCTTAACCTCTTTAATGATGGTTGGAGAAAATAAGGCCATGGTTGGATCAGCTTGCTGCAAGTGTGTCAAGATAAGAACTGACCTATACCCTCAGCTCATCAGGACACAGCTGCGTCTTGGAAAGACCCTTAGAATGTGAGATGTGAGAGTGTGTGCATATTTGACAGCAGCTCTGCATGGAAAATCTACTAGCAGTACAGGAATGAGGAAGAGACCGCCCAGTTTATGGCACAAAGGTAGAGAGCAAGGTTTCAAGAAAAGTTGACATGATTGAGAGCCTCTAGCAGAATCTGCAAAATCTAGTCCCTAACTCTCAAACTGACTTTTCCTAACTCCTGTTAACAGAAATATCCTCTAACAGGAAAGCAAACAAATAATATTCAACGTGAATACAGCACCTCTGATGGTGAGAAGTATAAGCAGATCCAGACACAATCATGCGGATGCCCCAAGACTAACAACTTGCTGCCTCTTTTAACAATTGTTGTGTAAATATTTCAAATATTTATATAGAAAGGACACTGAGTATCTCATTCAGAAAGACCAAAGGACAACTACTGGTAGCAGAGCTCAAACTCCTCTTTTATCTTGCTTCTTGCTCTTCTGTCACTAGGCTCTTTGAAGAGCTTGTACTTTCCACTGGAGAACTCTAAAGTCCTACAATTAAAAAAAATCCATGCTCCTTAGAAGGCAATTTACTAGTCATTTATTATTGCTTGAACATACTCATTAAGGTCTAATTTGCCAAATGTAAGGACATATCAAAGAATCCCTTCTGGGGCGCCTGGGTGGCTCAGTCATTAAGCGTCTGTCTTCAGCTCAGGTCATGATCCCGGGGTCCTGGGATCGAGCCCCGCATCGGGCTCCCTGCTCAGCGGGAGGCCTGCTTCTCCCTCTCCCACTCCCCCTGCTTGTGTTCCCTCTCTCGCTGTGTCTCTCTGTCAAATAAATAAATAAATCTTAAAAAAAAAAAAAAAGAATCCCTTCTAACAGAATGCAATGGTCTTCCTAAGAGGAAACCAGGAAAATACTCCCCCCACCCCATCCTACTGCATTTCCAGTGATATCTGAGCATCCCTATAGATTGGTGCTATGTAGAAAGATTTTTGGTTGATATCTGTATTTAGAGTTCAACTCAGGTCCTAGAAACACAAAGAAGAATAATACATAGCCCTTATTCTCAGAAAAATTACCAGGATTCCAAAATAGACTTTGCAACTATTTTTCCTTATAGAAATAAAAAGCAATACACAAATTTACTTCTTTTGTTTGTTTTGTAAATAATCTAAATTTGCCTGCTTTGGAAAAATGTTGTTCTTAATGCTAATGCTTTAAAATACTTACTTATAGACATCATGCTAAATTCTATGTGGACAGTTTTACTATTCAAGCCTACTATTTCTGACTATTTGCTCATCTGTCTTCTGGTTGAAATATTTTTCCCTCTCTAAATTTCAATCTAGCAGTATTAGCTGCTTTTCTCCTCCAAGAAAAAGGATTCTATCTTCCTCTTCAGAATATCATTTTCAGATTTTTGTATCAGCTATTCTAATGTTTTACCTTCCCCTTAGGTCCTGATGGCATTTTGTCACTTATGAACCTCTGTAGACTCCAGAGAGAAATTTTCCTATTTGGAAAATAGAGCTTTCCAATGAGTAAAAATGATAGTAGCAACAATTTTCCAGAAAATACTGTACCTCTGAAAGGTGGCACTTGCAGAATTCATATCCAGCAAAATCTTGTTATATACTTAAAGGCAACTTTCCTAGAATGAATTCATTTATTTCTAAAAGTGTGTGTGAAACAAAAATAATGCCATCTCCAGTCTACTTGGTGAGAGAGAGAGAAAAAGTCTTGTTTACAGTTATAATGAGTTGGAACTAATTCTGTTTCTTTGTGTCTAGTTTGCCATGCCCAGTCTAATTGTTAGGGTATGTGTACCCTTCTAAATATACTGCTTTGAATAAGATCTGAGTGGGATAGAGTCTCAGTTCACAGCCTATGGAATCTATTTGCATCTCCAAGGAAATAGTTGTTTACTACTCTGTTGTCATTTGTTCAGAGCACAACACAGAAGTGAATTGCCATCAATATTCATAGTCCTTGTAGCCTCCAGAGGCTCCCTGTGTGATTGTGCGCCATTTAGCTCTAAATCTGTATTCCCATATAGATTTAAACAAGAGAGCTAGGGAAATTTTGAAGTCTTTTGTTCTCAGTCACAGTAATATTTAAATAGTCCACTGGGTATGCAAGTATTGCCGATTCCTTTATTGCTTTGTTATAGTCTACCACAAAAAGATCCACCTTAGGGAAACATAACCATTTTTTGTTTTTGTTTTTTTTATTACAGATTCTGAAAAATCCTACCTCCACCCTAACTAGTTCAGTTATAAATCAATTTTGTTTCTTAAATTCACACAAAGTCAGGCACATAGAATTCTTTTCAATGCTAACATCATGTCCTGCACTTCTCATTCCCACTCCAGTGTTCTTACTCAACAGCTTAAATATGTACTTCCTTAGATTCTTCTTCTTATGAAACACCACCAAATATTTAGTACATCTGTAATTATTCAGTAAAAAATATATAATGAGCTGTGATGACCATAAGATTAGAGAGAAAATCTTCTAAGTTATATGTCAATTCAATAAGAAGAATTTGCCTAAAAATCAGCATTCTACATCTGTATTTATTTTTAAGCAAATATTCAGCAAACTCTCTGAATTGTGTATGTATATCTGACAGGTGAGTTTTACTCTGTTCCTGCAATGGGAGGGAGACTTACTGAAATTTTCCTTTCTTTCCTTTCGCTGTTCTTAAATATGCATACATACCTATAAGAACTTTTATTTAAATAGATACATTTAATTAAAATTCCAAATTCCTCTAAGTATTTATCTAACATCTTCTTACATAGAAAATGATATGATATGCCACAGGTACAACTATAGAAAGTGAACTTAAAATTAGTGGGATTATATAAAGACGTAATTCTCGGTGATAAGGTAATAAAAACACAGCTCTAAATACCAATGGAAGGTCTAGAATATTGTTCTATAGGTTTTTTTTTTTTTTCAAAAAGAATTTGTGCCATTTGCTTAGAGTGGTTTAGAAAATACAAACCTAAAGGGAAAACAAATAAACGGGATAGACAGAAATAAGGAATAATCTATTTTAATATAATCTTTTCAATATGCATTTAAGGTTCTGGTGCCAGTTCAGATAAAAGCAAACATACTTCATCCTGTCTCTCCTACTGAATACAACTAAAAACCTAGACAGATGCATTGAGCAGCTACCTAAAGACTCTGAAAGTCAACTGGTAACAGATAGAATGATAAAGGAAACCAGAACTCAAAGTCAGACCAATATAAGGGTGAATTTCTTTTATCTTTCCCTCCAGTATCTCCCAGACTCGATGGAAAAGCAGTGCAAAGGCCAAAATTACACTCTGGTTGTAGGCTGAAAGAGTTCCAAGAGAAGACCTTTATTTCTGGTCTGAAAAACAGGGAAGAGATCCCCAGGGTCAGAGAGTGGGAAAATTCACTTCCCCCTCACCCATTTTCTCCATTCTAGTCCCAGGCAAACCCATGGGAGTGGTGGCAGGGCTGGGCAGTGGCAGCTGGGCAGGCACTCAAACTTTGAGGGAAAAGAAACCTTTTTTCTAACAAGATAAACTGTGGTCCTGTGAATGTGAAGAAGGATCCCAATTTTTTTTTCTTTCTCAATTGTCCTACTGCTGCCAGAACGCAAAGGCAGACACATTTGTGGGAGGTACACAACCAGGTGGGGAAATGAAAACCCTAGCTTTCTAGTAAGAAGAGAAGAATGGAAGCCTCTGGGAGCCAGAGAGTCAAGGAGACTGCAAAGATGAAGAAATTCAAGTGATCCCATAAAATTGTGTATAACCTGAGCTACAGATGCATGAATGTGACCCTAAACAGCACACCAAAGTCTCTGAAAACTGACCTGTCATTGGTAGACCACCCTGAAAGTCTCACACTGGCCTCTGGATGGCATACAGATGGACAGAGCCAGCTAACACCGCAAACTCCTTTAAAAAATGAACCAACTTAGAACCGTAACTCACAGAAGGTAGTTTCGAACTTTCAGCCTAAACCTAGCCAGGTCTATTAAATGATAAAACAGGTTTATTAACTGATAAAGCACACTATACCCACCCCCCTCACACACAAAACACACACAATTGACCTCTAAGAATTAAATAGGACCCAGAATTTCATGACACAATGTACTAAAGGTCCAGGATACAATCCAAAATTAGTCAGCATATGAAAAACCAGGAAAAAATCAATAACCTAAAAAGAACAGAAAAGCAACAGATGTCAATTCTGAGATGATGCAGATATTGAATTACCTGACAAAGACTTTAAAGCACCTATTATAATCAAGTGTCAAAAAGTACAAGTGAACATTTTTGAAAAGAATGGAAATAGACAAAGAAATAAATGATATAAAAAGGAACAAAATAAAAATTTTAAAATGAAAATGTACAATAACTGGGGCGCCTGGGTGGCTCAGTCGTTAAGCGTCTGCCTTCAGCTCGGGTCATGATCCCGGGGTCCTGGGATCGAGCCCCGCATTGGGCTCCCTGCTCGGCGGGAAGCCTGCTTCTCCCTCTTCTACTCCCCCTGCTTGTGTTCCCTCTCTCACTGTGTCTCTCTCTGTCAAATAAATAAAATCTTTAAAAAAAAAAAAAAAGAAAATGTACAATAACTAAAACAAACAAAAATTCCCTGGAAGGACTCAATAGTCAAATAGAGAAGACAGAGGAGAGAGTCAGTAAATTGAAGATAGTTTAATAGTAATTATCCAATCAGAACAAGAAGAAGAAAAGACTGACAAAATTAAACAGAGCTTTATGGATCTGTCAGACAGCATCAACAGGTCTAATATTTGTGTGGCCAAGGCTCCAGAGCAAAGGATAAAACAGTGTGCCAGAAAAAAATTTTGAAGAAATAATGACTGGAAACTTAACAAATTGGTTAAATACATAAGCATCCAGATTCAAGAAGCTCAGCTAATCCCAATTAAAATAAACACAAAGAAATCCATGCTTTGAATTATCATAGTTGAATTTATGAAAATTTACAGATGAAAAAAATCTTAAAAGCAAACAGAGAGAAATGAATGATGTATTATCTTCAGAAGATCACGGTCTCAATGATAATGGATTTCTCATCAGAAACCATTGGTACTGGAACAATATTTTTAAAGTGCTGAGAGGGAAGAACTGTCAAACCAGAATTCAATATACAGAAAAAATATCATTCAGGAATGAAAGTTAGATAAGCTCATTCTCGGTTGAAGGAAACCTAAGAGAATTTATTACCAGCAAAACTGTTCTAAAGGAAATGCTAAAGGAAATTCTTCAGACACAAGAGACATAATAATAGAGGGAAAGTGGTAATTTAGAAATGAAAGAACAACAGAAATGGTAAATATCTGTGTAATATAATAGACAATTTTTCTTCCCTTAAATTCTTTAAAATATGTGATTGTTGAAAGCAAATATTATAACATTACTACAAATAGAAGTGAAGTTCTTTAACATGATAAAGAGCTTGTATGAAAAACCCACAGCTAACATCATACTCAATGGTGAAAACACTGAAAACTTCCACCTTAAGATCAAGAACAAGATAAGGGGTCCTGGGATGGAACCCTACATCAGGAGTCTGTTTGTCCCTCTGTCTCTCCCTGACTTGTGTGTTCTCTCTCTCTCTCTCTCAAATAAATAAATAAATAAAATCCTTAAATTTTTTTTTAAAAAGAATACCTACTTTTACCACAGTTATTCAACATTGTACTGGAAGTTCTAGCCAGAGCAATTAGACAATAAGTAAAATTAGTCCTATTCACAGATGAAATGATCCTATGTGTGGAAAATCCCAGAGGCTCCATAAAAAAGGCTACTAGAAGTAATAAGTGAATTCTTCAAAGTCCAGGACATAGAGTCAACATATAAAAATCAGTTGTATTCCTATACACAATCACTGAACAATTTGAAAAGTAAATTAAGGAAGCAATTCCATTTACAAAAATATCTAAAAGAATGAAATACCTAGGAGGAGGTAAAAATCTTGTACACCAAAAGCCACAAAATATTGCTGAAAGAAATTAAGTAAATGGAAAAATATCCCAAGTTCATAGATAGGAACATTTAATATTGTTAAGATTTCAATACTACACAAAACAATCTACAGATTCAATGCACTTCCTATTAAAATTCCAACAGACTTTTTTGAAAAAAATAGAAAAACTGACCCTAAAATTCACATGAAATGCAAGTGGTCCAAACTACAAAAGATACAGTATTCAAAAGAGGCTAGTACTGGCATACAGATAAACATATAGATTGATGGAATAAAATTATGAGTCCAGAAATAAAACCAAACATCTATGGCTAGTTGATTTTTGACAAGAGCACTAGGCATTCAATAGGAAAAGAATGATCTCTTCAACAGGTAGTACTGAAACAACTGGATTTCTCCATGTAAAAGAATGATTTTGGACCCCTTCCCTACACCACATACAAAAATTAACTCAAAATGGACCAATGACCTAAATATAAAAACTAAAACCATAAAACTCTTAGAATAAATCATGTTATTCTATCATCTATCTATCTACCTATCATTTATTCTAAAACTCTTAGAATAAATCTTCATAAACTTGGATTTGACAGGAATTCTTAGCTATATGACACTAAAAGCACAAGCAACAAAAGACAAAATAGATAAGTTGGATTTCATAAAATTAAAAATTCTTGTTCATCAAAGAGCATTATTAAGTAAGTGAAAATACAGCCTACAAACTGAAAGAAACTTTTTTATAAACCATATATCTAATAGTGATTTAATAGGTAGAATATATGAAGAACTCCTAAAACTCAACAATAAAAAAACCAAACAACCTAACCCCAAAATTGGCAAAAGACTTGAATAAACATTTCCCTTAAAGAAGATATACTAATGGCCAATGAGCACATGAAAAGATGCACGTCATTAGTCACTAGGGAAATGCAAATTAAAGCCACAAAGAGATATCACATCATACCCACTGAATGTCTATAATCAAAAATATAATAACAAGTGTTGGTGAGAGTGTGGAGAAATTCAAACCCTCATGCACTTTTAGTGGGAATGTAAAATTGTGCAGCATTTTTGAAAAACAGTTGACTCTTACTCAAAATGCTAACATATGATACAAAATGTTAACATATGATACAATGATTATGCTCTCAGATATATACCCAAGAGAAAGGAAAACACATGTTCCTACAAAAAGTTGCAAACAAATGTTCCTAGCAGCATTTCCTAGCAGTAAAAAAAAAAAAAAAAAAAAAAGATAGCAACCAAAATGTTAATCAACTGATGAACATATAAATAAAAGGTGATATATCCAAATAATGTGTACTTGGAAATAAAAAGAAATGAAGTACTGATACATGCTACCAATTGGTGACCCTTGAAGGTATTTTGCTAAGGAAAAGAATCAAATAACAAAATACACATATTGTGTGATTTAATTTCCTTGAAATATCCAGAATAATTAAATCTATAGAGGTGGAAAGTAAATTAATGGTTGCTTAGAAGTGGAGGTAGGAGGGGTAAGGGAGATAGGGATTGATTGCTTAGGATTGATGATATAGGGTTTCTTTCTTTTAGGAGGGGTAAAAATGTTCTAAACTCAGATTGTAGTGACTGCTGCACAACCTTGTGAATATATTTTAAAACACTGAATTGTACAATTTATTTTTTTTTAAGATTTTATTTATTTGACAGAGAGAGACACGGTGAGAGAGGGAACACAAGCAGGGGGAGTGGGAGAGGGAGAAGCAGGCTTCCTGCTGAGCAGGGAGCCCTACGTGGGGCTCAATCCCAGGACCCGGGATCATGACCTGAGCCAAAGGCAGACGCTTAATGACTGAGCCACCCAGGTGCCCCTGAATTGTATATTTTAAATGGGTGAATTTTCTATATTGATTTTATCTCAATGAAACTGTTTAAGTACATGTCTGTTTTTAATATATAAATAGACTAAAATATATAAACATAGACTAAATAATTAAAATAATATATGATAGAATATAGATATAGAATATATATGTGTGTGTGTGTATATATATATATATATATATATATAATAATTTCTATGTCTCCTGCAAACTTTAAAAACTATAAGCCTATAAGTTATGCCCTTTACTTGGGACTTCTAATTCTAACAGAGCCTGTTTACTGTCAGAATCACCTCAAATTCTAAATTATAGAAGTCAAACTTGATGTGTTGTTAGTAGAAGGTAAGCCCGTTAATTTAAAAATTAACATAAATTGTTTAATATTCAAGTCACAAAGAGAGAATGGGAAATGTACTTAACACAAAAATATTTTAAGTGATATGTTCATAAAGTCACTTTATGAAACCCAGGCAAAAAATATTTTGCACTAGAACTGCTCACGTGAGAATTACTTATGATGCAAACTTTCAGGAAGAGGAAAAACATAAAGGAAATCTAGAGTAGAGAGTGAAAGCCTAACATCATGATTCAGTCTTGCACAATACTATAGCGTAGACACCCAACGTATGTCAATGACTTTGGTTTTGGGGATGAATTTAATCTCATAAATGACACACAGCCTTTCTTTGATTCTGTAAACATTAGTACCATTTTCACAAAATGTTAGTGAATGAAAGAAATATTGACCATCCAGCGACAATGTTTATCCTAAGAAAATGGTCACTTACCTACTAAAGATTAAGAAATCTACAAAATTCATAGAGCTAGATCTTGAAAAAGTTAGAGGAGAATCAAGGA
Organism: Mirounga leonina; assembly: GCF_011800145.1. NCBI lineage: Eukaryota > Metazoa > Chordata > Mammalia > Carnivora > Phocidae > Mirounga > Mirounga leonina. Next base: position 43,036,752 of record NW_023270268.1, read on the forward strand.
TTCCTGATTACTTGTCTGATTTTCTTTCAACCAATCTCATGCCACCTAATTTGTTAAGTCCACTGGGTGAAAAAAGGAATGTAACTAAACCTTAGTATAACTTTAGAATTGACCCTGTCAGCTATTTTTTCATTGTGTGCAGCTGCTTAAATGTATTGTCTTCAGCAAAAAGTAATGTTAGTAATTGCATAGCATAAAAGTAAATGTTAAATTATAATTAAATTATTCTGCAAGCTTATCACACTAAGTTTATGGCCATTTCATCATATTGCAGCAGCTCACAGAACAACAATTAGAGAGAAAGAAATGTTCTAAATTGAGATCTCAACTTTCTGAGAACTCGTCTCCTTGAAGGCATCTCCTAACATTGTTTATGTCGTTATTTTTCATTTCAGTTTTTCAACTGTCAGCTCTTCTTTTATGTATACACTTCTTGTGATCCTTTTTCCTTCAGCAGGTAGCCAAACACTGGACGTTTCCAAATTAAATGCCTCCTAGTTTGACTTCGTACAGAAAAGTCCTGATTTATTATTATTCAAGATTTACCCGGTGCTTTTCCTTCTCTCAGATTTTTGCAATCATTTATTAGCTTTTCCTGAGGACTGTCCTGTGAAGGTCATTTTTAGCACGTTTATTTGACAGATGAGAACACAGACCTTAATTGAGAAAATTATTTTGACTGAGGTGGCAGAATAAGGTTAGCTCAGAGTCCAGAACAATGTCCAAGGTCATGTTAGCACACTTAGCTCTGCTTTCTTTTCTCATCATTCCTACTTTTAACAGAGAAGCATAACCTATTCATTTTGAAAACCCCTTTTCTCCTGATTGTTCTCAGAGCCCCGACTTTCTATAGGGGCCAGCACTTCTCATGCCGTATCTTTTACTTAGCCCAAATGAATCTTTGCAAGATACAAATACCCTTAAAGTACACATCTTAACACAATTGTGACAGCCATATCATCTAGCAAATATTCGTGTGTGTGTGTGTGTGTGTGTACATGTGTCAAGTCAAGGGGGGTGATTTATTTGAAATGTATTCACTCAAGAATTTAGGGGAGCTTACCATGTGGCAGATATCAGGTTCTGGGGTTTTTAAGGCAAGTAAGAACAAGTTCCTGCCTTTAAGAAGTTAAAAACCCACTGGGAAAACAGAAGAATATGACAATAAGAAGGCAATTATATAGAACACACACAAACACCACAAACATCACCAACAATGTGAAGTCTCAGTGACATTAAATATACAGGATGTTTCTTGGAGTTCGAAGAAGAGGATGGCCAAGAAATCAGTGACACATTTGAGAAGAAAAGGACATAACTGTGTAGCTTCGGAGAGGCATATTTTGTGGGCAGAAACTGCAGGAGAGGAGCAACTCAGAGTCAATTTCTCCTCATGTATCCCGTCTTCCTACTGTGCACTACCGCTATGAAAAGGTGAGAGAATACAAAAGTAATATTAGGCATACACATGTAATATTAGACAATATTACAAAAGTAATATTAGGCATAAAATTAGGCAATATTAGTGCCCACCTGAAATATCAAGATAACTGAGGAGGTTCTGTCTTGTCTTTCTCTGTCACCACAGACTGCAGGAAAAGCAAATGAATTCATCCTCCGTAACACTGAATGTCATGAATAAAATGATAAAAATAAGGGCTAGGAATATTGTACATATAAACTAGTTAGCACAATATCAGACACAGAGTAATTGCTTAATAAATGTTAGCTATTTTCAGCTGCTATTGATGTCTCAACTACTGTATAAATAGCTCTTTTCAAATGTACTTCCTGCTGCCATCTTGATAGAATGAGTAGAAGGAAAAGAAAAGGAGGGAAACAATTAGAAAATGTTGGCATTGGTGTTTTAAGTGGAAAAAATTTTCATGAGATAGAATCCATTCTTGATATTACCCTATTTTTGTGCTATTCATTGTGCTAATTATACATTGTTTTATTTACTTCTTACAACAAGGAGATAGGTAGGTAGACTTAACTCCATTTTACAATTAAGAAAAATAATGATTGAATAAGTTTAAGTAATTTTACAAGGTCATATAGCTAGTAAAAGGTGGCACCAGGAACTGAATCATTTCTCCAAACTCCGATCTTGCTAGTTTTATACATTCTCTTCTGAAACTCATAAAATAGCAAAACCATGGTTTAATTTAACAAATATTTTCTGAGTTCCCACTATGTGTCAGGATCTATATACAAGGTACTGTAAAAACAAAAGTGTCCCTTCACCTATGGTATCTGACCTTATTAGGCTAAAAATACAGAGGGAGAGGAACAGATAACGAGGCAATTGTTAAGCAGACACAGAGGAGCACAGGGAGGAGTATTTAACCTGTGGAAGGTTAGGGAAGATTCTCAGAAGGAGTGATATCTAAGCTGAGACATGAAGCCTGAGTATAAAATTAGCATGATGAAGTATAAGGAGGTGCGTGATGCAGATGTAGAGAAGAGCCTGTGTGAAGGCTCAGAGAGAAGACCAGTAATGTTGATTTTGAGAATAAGACTCTCCACCATAGGAAAGTGCTATGGAGTAGACAAGTGATGACGCTGAAGTGTCCAAGTCACGGAGTCACACTTGAGAGCCACAGTTGAACATAACAGTCTTACCCTAACTTAGGATATGGGGCCTTATGACACATTTTAAGCAAGGGAATGAAGTAATCAGACTTATGTTTTAGAATGAAACTTTTTAGTAAAGCAATAAATTAGAAAAAAAAAAAAAGAAGAAAAGGAAATGACAGTCACATCTTTTCCTGAACTTAGCTTTTATAAAAACTATGAGGCTTGTGTAAATAATTAGTAGGTGAACAGCCCTGCAGTGAAATACAGTCAGGCCAATGAAAACCTACGCCATCTTGAAAGCTAAACAGGCTTGGCCTGACAAGATGTTCTGGTGAAGTTAACTGTGGAAGGCCATCTGTTTAGTGATCGTTGAGGACGTTTTAAAGAAAAACATGCATTTAGCACTCAGTTGGAACTCTGTGACAGGTTGCTTGCCATGGCTTTCTACTTGTAAGAAAAAATTTACAACAGAGAAGGCAGTTCAGGTAGTTGAGATGTGGCCATTTGCTAAGCATCCTGAAGCTGGTTCCATTCTAATAAAGAGGAAATGCCTTTTTTTTTTCAATTCCAGACTTTTATTTCTGTCAGGTCCTCATATGACACCTTACCTTCAGCAGATAATTCTGCCTCTGGATTCACAGAGAAATAAAGGCAATTCCACCCTATGAATTCCCTCAGTTTCTATCCCTACCACACACAAATGTTCCATTCTTCTTCCTCTCCCAATTTATCCTCTTTATTACACTTGAAATTGATGATAATCCTGTTCTTGGCAGGTCTACTCTTTTATCTTAATTCTCCCTCCATTCCCTCCCTAATGAATTAGAACCTCACTAAGCCAATTTTCTCCCTCTTTCTCCTGTCTTCTGCCTCTCCTTTTTTGCTTGAACTCTCCCTAAAGTCTACTAATACACTCAAGTCTTTCTCATCTAAAAAATTTGAAAAAAAAAAGTTTTCTTACATAAAGATAGAAATGTTGGCTAGATTTCAATTTTATGTAATTCACGACTGTACCGGAATTGGGGTAAGAGAGGGAGAGTGATGAAGAGGAAGGGAGAAACTTGTTTTCTTGATCTCATATTTTCCTATTACTACTCTCTTTTTTGCATTCTCTCTTAAACATATTGGCTGTGGTCCAAACTTGCTACTGACATTGCCCCATCTTCCACCATTTAATTTATTCCACTGAAATCCAGACTCCACCCATCATAGTTGCTTCTCTTGCAAAGATTATGGCAGATTGCCCATCTGATGGACCTTTTTGAATCTTAGATGGAAGAGAATCCCTAAAGTGGGCTGGAATTGGATATTTCTCTTCCCCCAAGTCAGTAAGCCTCTAATAATACTCCAACAGGTTAGGCTCTGGTTAACTAGTTTCCCTTGAAGAAGCCTTATGCTCTGGTGTATTTCAGTATGGTTCTTTTCCCTTTCCTCCTTCCAGTAGCTCAACGCAATTTTTCTCCAGTATTTACTGTGAGAGCCTACTTGAGCTCCTGGAGGTAGATCTCACAAAATTGGGCAGGCTCCCCTACGATTGGGTGCCCCTGGATTTTTTTTTTTTTTTAATTCTCTAAGTTGTCCAAACTGAGCATCCACCAATTTATCAATTAATTAGTTCACATTTTCCTACTCTGGTGAGAGTTCCCACGGTTTCTGCTTGTGAGTTTCTGCTCTGGTAGGCCATGACTCCTTATTCAGCTGATTGTCTGTTTCTCTAATCATGGAGGAGTGGTTTGCCCTGTGTCCTCACTTGTCTTATGGATCCAAGAAGTGTTGCTCATTTTTCAGTCTGTTCAGCTTTTTACTTGTTAGGACAGTGACAATTTCCAAGCTCCTTATATACAAACTGAAAGCCAGAAATCCTTAAATTGATTTTTTAATCTGCTACTTCCCTAGATTCTTATCAGTCCTTTCAGTTTTTCACAATGGATTTTTTATTTTGAGGATTATCAACCACCAGTAATGATACTTTCCTTTCATTTATTTAATCCTTAACAGTTATCTTTTTTTTCAGCCTTATAACACTGTCCAGGAATTCTAGTAATATTAAATAAGTAGGAGTAAAACTTGGTGTCTCCTCTTATTCTTTGTCTTGATGGGAATATGAATAGGTTTCCCCATTAAAGGTTGTGTTTTTAATAATTTTTTCACATATATCTTCAGGCTAGTGAGTTAACTTCAAAACCCAGTTTTCTGCTTATTTTTTTAAAGATTTTATTTATTTATTTGTCAGAGAGAGAGAGCAAACAATAGCAGGGGGAGCGGCAAGCAGAGGGAGAAGCAGGCTCCCCACTGAGCAAGGAACTCAATGCAGGACTCGATCCCAGGACCATGACCTGAGCCGAAGGCAGATGCTTAACCAACTGAGCCACCCAGGCATCCCTTCTGCTTATTTTTTAATAAAGAATTGTTGAACATTATGTAATGCTATTACATAATAGCATTATGTAATGCTATTTAATGACTTTTTTTAATTTGGTCCATTAATGTGATAAATTACATTGCCAGAATTTTCTGATTTTGAACCATTCTTGACTCCATATCAAACCCTATTTGATTGTCATGTATACATATACATACTTTTTTAAAATTAATTACTTTTTTTTTTTTAGAGAGAGAGAGACTGTGGGGAGAAGAGCACAGGGAGAGGTAGAGAGAATCTCAAGCAGGCTCCATGCTCAGTGCAGAGCGTGATTCCGGGCTTGATCTCATGACCCTGAGATCAGGACCTGAGCCGAAATCAAGAGTCAGATGCTTAACTGACTGAGCCACTCAGGCACCCTTATTATATATTTTTAAATATGATTTAATTTGGTTAGCTAATTTCTTCAGTATTCTGTAATTGTTCAAAAGTTAAATGAATTCATAATTTTATCTTATTTATTCTCTTACCTAGTTTTGGAATCTAGATTAGAGTAACTTCACACAATTTGTTGGGTAGCTCTCCCACATTTATTATTTTCTGGGGCAACATAAAAGCTGGGATATCTATTCCTTTAAAGTTTGATAAAATGTACTTATTAAGCCCAAATGTGTCAAGACTTTTTGAAGGGGGAAGGTCTTTGAATATGGTTTCAGGTTTTTTATTGATTAATTATTTAGGTTTTCAGTTATTTTTCTTACCTTAATTTTGGCCTTTTATATTTTTTGTCTATTTACATAGATAAGTAAATCCTCTTCAAATTATTAAGCTAATGAACATATAGTTATTGATGATAATTATTATCTCATTTGTGTCAATAGTTTCTTCCTGTATTTCCTTCTGCATTTTGCTTAATTGCATATTCTCTTTTAATTGATCATCTTTAACTAGAAGGTTTTCTAGCCTATTAATATTTTCAAAGAAAAGCTTGGTTTTGCTAATTATTCTGTTATCTCTTTTTTATTTTATTGATATCTACATAGCTTTAGTTTGTCTTGAGAGTTAAGTATGTTTCATTATTCATTTACTATCAGATACAGAGTAAAATATAAGGATACAGGTATAAAATAAGTTACTATGTGGTATTAAAAAAAATATGAGATGGAATTAAAAACAACCTAAATATTCACCAACACAAATGAGTGAATAACTTGAGATATACTAGATAGTAGTGAAATGAGTGAATTTAAACTATAAACATATATAGTGATGAATCTCATAAATAGCATTGAACAGAAACCTTGATTTAAAAAAAATGTATAAAGTATGATCTCATTTACATAAGTTTAAAAACATGCAAAATCACTGAGTGAGAGCTTCCAGTCTGCAGGTAATCACTTCCCTCTCTCTTCTATGGTCGCCACCACCACACCAGGTTCATACATTTACAATAAAAAGTGAATAAATAGCTCTGGTTCCAGAATGAGATATAGACTCACTTTTCCCTTTTCACCTTCTCATTTCTAAATACAGTTAAATGCCTCGAAAAATACCCATCAGACAATGATAACAGGACTCTGAAAGCTGGAAAGAAGAAAGACTCGCCAGGAACCTCAGGTCTTGAGGAATAATAACGTATTGAGATTCTGGGTTTTCTTTTAATCAACCATATGCTGGCGGAAGGATGCCAGAAAACCTATAACCAGGAATCCCCAACATGTGTACGTACACAGAAATACTTACACACATACATCACCCAGGAAAGTCTGAGCTCTCTGACCAAAGGACCAGTGGAGAGCCCAGGACAGGCATGCGGTGAGGTCAAAACCCTGCTTACAATGCAAGTCCCACCTACAGCTTCTCCACCGGCAGCAGTGGCAACAGTGAAGTCTCAGGCACTCCTGCTCTTGGGTTCACCACTGGACATTGGTGGGTGGACAGAGCTGCCCTCAAGGCCAGTGTAAACAGCTCCTGAGTCTCCCAGTGATATAAAGAGACCTAGGCTCAGGTTTCTCCCATGCACAGCAAAAGTTGGCCAAGTGACGCCCAGCACCATTCACCCCAGAGATGCCACCAGCAGGGACTGACGGGGGCCCCCAGGAGTACCCAAAAATAAAGCACACTGAAATAGCATTTGCAAGGGCTCTGAAAACTAAACTGTCATGGGAACTAAAGCCACCCAAGGAGACCAGAACCTAGACATTAAACCTACACTGAGCAACCACTCACTAAATGGAAGGATTAGATAAGATCAGGGGTCTCCAAAAATCATAACAATAATGTCTATGGTACAGTTGAAAACCATTTGTCATGCCAAAACAAAAAACAAAAAACAAAACAAAACAAAAACCCCAAAACCAGAAAAGTCACAACTAGAATGAGAAAAGACAATCAACTGAGCCAATACTGAGATGAATTAGATGTTAGAAATATTTGACAAGGATTTTAACTATCATAAAAATGCCTCAAGAATCAATTACAGTTTTTAAAAGCAAAAACTAGAACATCTCAGCAAATAAATACAAGTGATAAAAAAACAAATGAAAATTACATAACTGAAAAATACAGTAAACAAAATGAAAAACTCTGAAGGGTCTCAGTAGTAAGATGGAGATAACAGATGATAAAATCTTTAAACTTAAAGAAAGATCAACAGATCAATACAATTTACTCAATCTGAAAAACAGAAAAAATAGACCAAAAAAAAAAAATGAGCAGAAACTCAGGGATCAGTGGAACACAACAGCAGAAATTTAATATTCATATCATCAGAGTCCCAGAAACAGAGGAGAAGGAAAGACTGAAAGAATATTTTAAAAAGTATAATAGTGATTGAAAACTCCCTAAATTTGGTGAAAAAATGCTGGTGGGAGTGTAAAATAATACAACTATTCTGAAAAATAGTTTAGCAGTTCCTTTGAAAACTAAAATGGACATACTATACTACCTAGTTATTGCACTCTTCGGCAATAACTTATCTGAGGGAATGAAAATTATGTCTACACAAAAGCCTGTCCACAAGTGTGCACAGCAACGTTATTTGTAATAGCTTTGAAAACAACCAGAAACAACTGAGATGTTCTTCAGCAGGTGAATGGTAAAACCAACTGTGGTACATCCATAGTATGGACTACTACTCAGCAACAAAAAGGGAAAAATATTGATACAGGCAACAACTTGGATGAACTTCAAGAAAATTATGCGGAGTGAAAAGAGACAATTTTCAAAGGATACATACTGCATGAGTCCACTTATGTAATATTCATAAAAATAACACAAAACTGGAGAACAGACTAATGGTTGCCAGCAGGTGGGGCTGGGGGAAGAACATGGGTATGGGCTATAAAAAGCAAGCCTGAGTGAATTTTGTGGTGACAGTACAGTTGAGTGAGTATCTTGACTGTCATGTTGGTTATGCAAAATGTACACGTGATAAAATTGCATAGAGCTATACACACACAGGCACAAATGAGTACATGTATACATTATGAAGTTTAAATAAACTCAATGAGTTGTACCAATGTCAATTTCTTGGTTTGGTTATTATAGCATACCTCAGGGTAAGCCTGGGGGAAGGGTGCATGGGATTTTCCTGCACATTTGTTTACAGTCTCCTGTAAATCTATAATTATTTCAAAAAATTAAAAAAAAGTTTAAAATGAATGAATAGCTTAGAAAAATTGTAGCGAAACATTGGAAATCAATCTTGGACAGCTCTGTGGGATGCCATATACTCCGGGCTTCTAGAAGTAGGGACAAAATTGATAATGTCATGCTTTGGAAAGTGAGAAAGCTTCTAGTGAACTCTTTTCTATCAGGAAAAGTAGCAAAAGTTAACAACCTCTTGCTGAATATACAGGACCTGTCAGCGCATTATGTTATGAACCAATTAGTTAAGCAAGATGACTGCATAAAGGAAATATATCAAAACTATATAAGGAGTGAAAATGGAATCCCCAACTATATCATTATAAAACAAGTGAGTCTCAGCACTATATGTCTTAGGTTAGTGATGAAGAGAAGGTATGAAATAGAAAATTTTAGCAATATCCATGGCAAAATAGATACTGTTTTTATAACTATGATATTAGAAGAAAAATTCCATGAACTTATCAATGATTATAAATAAACATAATTCATACATATTGTATAATCCATTGGTGATTTTCAAACTAGATTCTAGCTAAAATGTGCAGAGTTTCTCATAGTATCTGGTAAAAAGTAGTTCTAAGAACATATGTTTTAAGGCTGACATTATTTTCTGTAAAAAGGCCCTGAATGATGTAACTGGTCTATATATCTATCACTGAGTTCCTGTCAGTATATTAAGGAAGTGCCTCTGGAAATAACTAGAGTGGAAATAAAATTTGTTTAGCTGCATACATCAGAAGATATTGAATATTATCTTAATTTTTCCATATATCTCTTTGGCTCCTGTTACTTTATACAAATGAAGAAACATTGCTGCACCAAGATAAATGACTGTTTAATAATGATAGTAAAACATTTGGCTTCTTTATTAAAATAAAAAGTACAAAACAAAATAACATACTGTCTACAAATGTGTCCACAAGTACTAAAAACATGAAGACATGCATGTAATGATGCCCACCAAATTCAGTATAGTGAGAAGGAATCTGATTTGGTGTGGCCAAGCAAAATACTTACATGAGAAATGTACTAATTCATTATTCCTTAACCTGGATAATAGATTTATGGTATTTATTTTATTATTTCTTTTTTTGTATGTCACAAATATTTAATAATAATAATAAATAGAATACAATTCCACATTCAAATTATTTTCCTTAGAGTTTGTGACCTCATTCTTGCTTCGAGTGTCACTAGAGAGAAGTCTGACTTTCAACTTAGTTTTTTTTCCCTCATGAAAACTTTTGGTATTTTCTCGCTATTGCTGATGTCCTTAAATTTCACCATAATGTATCTATGGGTGAATTTATCTTTATTTATCCCATTTGACATCCTAAGAATCTTTCATCATGATTTATTTAACCTTGCTTTAGTTCTGAGAAACTGTGCATGATTATTCCTCAATAATTTCCTCTCCAGCCAATTTTTTTCTTCTCCTTAGTCTCTTAATATTTAAATTTTTATGTCTACTAAATTTCACATATCTTAACTTTTCTTTTATAATTTCTCCCTCTTTATCTTCCTAATTCTGTCCATGAGAATGTCTTGACATGATCTTCTAGTTTATTCATTTTCAGTAGTAATCATCCCAGTTTTTATCCCATCTATTTTTTAATTCTAATTATTATCTTTTTATAGTCAATTTTTCCACTATGTGTGTTTTTTTTAATAATGGCTTGCTTTTTCTTTATTTTACCAGGTATTAGAGGATATTATTTTAAGTTTTTGATCTGCCTATTTCATCTAGTCTTATTTGCTCATTTTCTTTACTCTCCTGGATTTATTTATTCTCCTTTATCTGTCCTTCAAATGTCTGGCTCCTTTTGGCAGTGAGTACATCTTCCCCTGAGGGTGTCTGGTATCTTAGCTGGTAATGTGGATAGGGGAAAGCAGCATGTGCTGTTCCTTGTTTGGTTACGGTGGGAGGATTGCAGCCCAGGGCAGTGGCTTAGGATCCACATTCCGGACTTGATCCTCTCTCTTCTGTCCCATTTGCTGATCCCAAACAGGTAGCACTGCCCCTCAGGGAACCTCTGCTCCATTTCTGCTCTCTCCCTAGAGCCTTTCTCCATTGGTTTATTTATCTAGAGCTCAGAGGAGTGAGCAGAGGAGGAGAAGGGAGCAGGAATTGCTTAGAAGCCTGCACAGCAGCTCAGGCTGCATGGTCTTGAGCCTCTCTGATGTCCCTCTGTTCATCCCAGTGGTCCTGGGCAAGGCCCAGTGACTTTTTTTGTCAGTAATGAGGGGGCAGGTGGGCAGGTGGACACACCAGAAAGTCTGATCAGGATTCCAACATTGACAAGCAAGATGACTTGGACTTGACTTTATTTGCATTTGGTTTGTTTTGAGGAAACTCGTAAGCCAACAATGCAAAGAATTAATGCAAATGGGAAAGGGAACATAGCTACCTAGGACATCTCTAGTTCTTCATGGAGTGTGTCCAAAGTCTGGTCAGCTACACAGTGGAGGAGAGTGCCAGTCCAGCCAGAGCATCCCAAGGCCAGTATTCATTGCCTTTTGCCATTAGGCCACATCCCCTACAAGGACCTACAAACATATGAGGTGATATCTTGATGCACCTGGGCTGTCTTCCTGCTTCATAGGGCCTACAGCATTTATCTGCACTGTATGATCTTATTCTCCAGTGGCAAGAACCTTAATTCCTTTCTTTTTTTCCTCATATTTGTTTCCTTTAGCAGTCACTCAAGTACAGATACCCTATTTATTTCGGTATTCCAATAGTTTGCACATTGCAATAAATACTTATTTTGTTATTATTGCTTTTTTGTTTATGAACAAATGGAGGGATGTAATGGATTAACATGATAAGTGTTAAACAGTTGAAATCACAATTCACAAATGAGACATTTGTGAAGCAGTTCCCATCTGGGGGTGTCAATCTTGGCATGAATTCTACTTTAAGGTAAGGAAAGGAAGGTGCTCCCCAAAACCAAGGGGAGTACCCAAAGGTCACAAGCAACTTAGGAGCATGGAGGCCATCAGTTAGAAAAAATTTCAGCCAGTTGTCAGGAGTCTATACAAAAGTGAAAGAGAAAGACGAAGTTAAGCTTGTTCAGGTCAGTTAATATAATTGTGGGGCCTCAGTAGATTGACTGATTATAGGGGAAAAAAAACTAACATAGCAAAACAAAACCTGTCCCAGGGACATCTGAGGTGACCCCTGACCTCTCTCGTAACAGTGTTGGGTCTGGGCTACCAAAGAGTGGACAGATTCCACCCCTGAGAAAGGTGAGAGCAGCATCTAAAACATCAAAGGAACTGTGGAGAAGAAAGCCTCCCTTAGCACTATTTTCCTAATATTTCCACTCCAAGCCTCCAGGGGTCTGGGATGGTGAGGCAGTCCCTCCAGTAGTGTCTGTGGGACAGGTTACAGTCATCTCTCTCTTAATTCCTAGGTAGATAAGAAATTATTTTCCATGCAGTGTTCGAAAGTTTTCCAATCTCTGAATTCCTGTCTCTGTTCAGATTTAATGAGGCCATTAACTACAGATGCTTCATGTTTGAGAGTTGTTTTTAAGGAACACATAAAAAATAAATTAAATGACTGGTATATACAATCAAGTAAAGGGTCATTACCCTCCTTTGAACAACCAATATACAGAAATTAATGGGGATTTCTCAATTTAAAAATATTTTCAAGGAGCAAGACTAAATTACTATGGGAAAAATGAAAAGTTAATTAGTTATTTTTGACTTGTGCCAGGCTTGATTGTTATGCAATCTTTTGAGGTCATCTTTAGAAATAGGGTAGTCGTGTGTCCAAGGTGCAAAGCCCATCTGCTTGTTCTTGGGGTTCTAATTAACTTCCATGCTGGTTTGATTAGCACTGGCATTTGTTTTTCCTAGTGGAAAGCAGCCACTGTATGAAGAAGCTTGAGTCACCTTTTGTTAGCAGGTTTGACAATCACAAGGTTTTTTACTTATGTGGCATCACATTTTTTTGTCTGGACTTTGAAAGACATGACTTTTCTTAGGTGTAAAGAGTTAGATAAAATGCATATCTTTTATATTTCTTCTCAAAAACTCAAGGGGCACTATTCCTATGAAGATAAACTTCTATGAAGATAGGCATGAAAAACAATATAAAATGGGTCATTTCATTTATAGTTAGTTAATTATATTAATATTATAATATTAAAATAACTAGCATATTTTATATTTTCAATGTCCACCTGGATAGCATATACAACATAGTGATTTCTGAGTTTCTGAACCTATCTCTAGGGTTCTTCTCTCTCCATCTCAGCCCCCTGTTCCCGTAGCCCTGCCCTGGATATTATTGTCATCTAACTGCTCTACAGCAAAACCACCAAACACTCTACTTTATAACCACAGTGACCCTCTTCTCTTCCAGCTAATGAGGCATGATCAGTGCCTGTAGTGGTCCTTAGGATGAGATATATATAGATGACAGAAGAGCATTTAAAAGGACATTTCACTAAAAAAGAGAATAAATGAGATTCTGAACCAAAGCGGTAGCTATGAGAAGGTGAAAGACAGGAGTAAGAAATACTGTATAAGCAGAAGAGTAAATTCTGCCTCATTTTAAGAGCTCATTTGAAGAGCAAATGTGGAAATTGAAGGAAAAGAAGTGTATTAGCCTTCTTCTATTGCTACATAACAAATTACTCCAAACCTAGTGGCTTAAACAACACACATTTATTATCTCTAGTTTCTTTAGGTCAGAAGTTTGGGCATGGCTTCACTGGGTACTCTGCTCAAGGTTCACAAAGCTGAAATCAAAATGGTAGTGGGGCTGCATTTCATCTGGAGGCTTGACTAGGGAAGGATCAACTTCCAAATTTCTTCAAGTTGTTGGCAGGATTCATTTCCTTGCTGCTATAGAATTCATGGCAGTTTATTTCTTCAAAGCCAGCGTGGAGAGTGACTCCTATTTCCTCTTACAAAGGACTTACATTATTAACAGAGGTCTACTCAGGATAATCTCTCATTTGATTAACTCAAAGTTAAATGGTTAGGGACCTTAGTTACATCTAGGCAATTCTTTCACCCTTGCCATATTCTACTAGTTAGAAGTGAATCACAGTTCTGCCCACACTAAAAAGGAGACTATTACAAAAAAAGTATGTATTTCAGGGAGTACTAATCATAGGAGCCACTTTAGAATCCTGCCTATCAAAGAAAGAAAGAAGCACAACTCTAAAGACTTGATCCTAGGGACTGGGAAAATGATGGCACTCATAAAATGGTACCCCCCCAAAATCAACAAATAAAAGATTTTGGGAAAGCAGATAATTTCAGTTTTGTTCACACTTTTATTGAAATACCAAAAATATAACAAGAGTTGCCCAGAGGAATTGAGAATATAAGATGGAACAAAAGATGGAAGTCCTAATTAGAAATATTGATTTATCCACAGACGTTACTAGTCATGAGATTGGGTTACCTTATTAAAGAACAGAATAAAGAAAAGACAAACTTGGTGGAGGGGAAATAGAAGCCAGTAAAGTAAAGAGGAAAGCAATTAGAAATCTAAAAGTAGAATAAATATCATACTGTATTTGAATAAAAATGGCTAGAAATATAGGAGAAAATGGAAGAAAGCAATGACACATAGCATGCAGGCTAGTGGGTTTTAGACTTAAATGTACAGAAGGAGCCTGGGAAAGCATCTTAAAGATGCAGATTCAGATTCCCAGGCCCCACTCTTAGAGATCTCTGCAGTGAGAACTATTAGTCTATTTGTCAACAAGCACTCCAGGTGATTCCTAATCAACATTTTCAGAAACTTTGTTCCAAGGATTAGTAAAATAAGATCAGCATAAAAGGAAAAGGATACAGCTTTCTTAGAGAGTGCATCACAAAGCTGTAGTCTAAATAATCCCTGTAAGAGACATCAAAGGGGTTTTTGAAAAATTCAGATTCTTGGAATCTACTTTAGACCTATTGACTGTGAATCTGCATTTTAATAAATTTCACAAGATATTTTTATGCCCTATAACTTTGAGGCCAAAGTGTGGTAACTGAACTGGCACAGATCCGTGTTACTCGTCTGGAAAGGGAGAGATAAGTACAGCAATGGAAAATAAATGTTTAGAAATGTTTATAAAATTCAATATTGCTGTGACATCCAAGTGCAGAATCAGTGATCTCATCTCATTAGCAGTGTATACACCAAATCAGGGGTTATAAAACTCACATGTGGCACAGTGTTATAATGTGTGACATTTTAAGATTAATTCATTAACCATGATCCAAAAACATATAAGAATATGAGAAAAATAATTATTTATATTTTTACATCTTGTTATTTTAAAATAATTGTAATTTTTAATCAAGCTTGTTTTAAAATTTGTAGTCTATCATTATTAATTAGGAAAATAAAATTTGTATTTATTTTTAACCCTAATTTACAAAAGGTGAAATGAGCTTCACTAGACCTTTTTGCCAAGAAGGACATAGCTCTTCTATATGCGAGCCATAATAACAAACTAAATGATAATAGTGGAAGTATCTCCAAAAAAATGAAGATCAGTAGAACACATAATGGTTTTACCATAAATTATATACAATCCCTTATACATTGAATTTGATTTTTTAGTCAGAATTGACGGGGAAGTGCTAAAACCAAGGTATATTATTTTGGAAATATTATTTTGGATTAAAACCATAAAGAAACACAACATGAAGAACATAAGTAACAAAATCAAAACAATTTTTTAAAAGAGTTTTGAATTCAAAAGCTGGTAGACATTGAATAATTCTCACTTAAACACTATACTTTGAAGATTTCTTGCAGAGTAGCAGTTTGGTTTACTATGAATAAAAATCTAAATATTAATTCTCAAGATATAAGTAAAAAATTATGTCAAAACTACTTGTTTGAAGAATACTTGGGTGTATCTGTGGCAAGGTGGGTAGCTCAAGTACCACTTTCCAGTGACAGCATAGCTCAAAAATTAGGAACTGGCTAACGATAAGGACAGAAACATAGAGTCAGTAAAGCTAGTGACTCATTTTTACTTGCAATTTGTTGAATGCACAGACATTGCTACTATGGCCTTTCTTTGAGTATAACTGCAATTCAAACATGAACCAACCTTCCTTCCTTCCTTCCTTCCTTCCTTCCTTCCTTCCTTCCTTCCTTCCTTCCTTC
>NW_023270268.1:43052492-43121218 GCF_011800145.1 Mirounga leonina
TTCCTTCCTTCCTTCCTTCCTTCCTTCCTTCCTTCCTTCCTTCCTTCTTTTGTCTCTTTGCCAACAAACACAACTAGCCCTGAAATGTATAAAAGTAGTCAGAAAATGTGGTTTGGAGTGCATGTTTTGTGTAGAAGTATTTTCTGATAGCACATTTCACAGGTGCAAAAACAGAGAAACATTCTGTGTTGTTGTCCAGATTTCAGAGCTTGAGTTAATAGTATAAATCAACATGGAGCTTCCTTCATCAAGAGAGTCTCTTCCTATAAAAATGTTTTCAGTGGAACTAAACAGAAGTCATGGTATCATAATGAAAACTGTGATTATGTAAAGGCTAATGTATTAACTTTGAGATTATTCCTTATTTTACAAAATTCCATATTTATATTTAAAAAATTGTTGCATAAATGAGGCATATTTATTAAGGCAAAAGTTTAATTGAAAATGCTTAAATCAGGGGCACCTGGGTGACTCAGTCAGTTAAGCATCTGCTTTCTGCTCAGGTCATGATCCCAGGGTCTTGGGATCTAGCTGCGTATGGGGCTCCCTTCTCAACAGGTAGCCTACTTCTCCCTCTGCCTGCCCCCCCCCTTGTGCTCTATCTCACTATCTCTCTCTCTCTCTCTCAAATACATAAAGTCTTTAAAAACAAAAACAAAAGAAAATGTTGAAACTAGGTAATAAACTCAGTCCATTTCCAGTTTGGCCTCAATTTTCTAAAGATGTGATTTTACAGCCAGGCTTGCTTACTTGACTGATACCCTTGGTATTTTTAATTATCTTAATACTTCCATGCAAGGAAGGAATGGGACATATTTTTTGATAGCAGATAAATTAAACAAAAATGAAATCTAAAAGCACGGAAGAACAGAATTTCTACAGCTTGTTATGATAAGTTCCATGCTTTAACAATAAACATCGCTGAAAGCGTGTCTTGATAGTCCTTACCTTTAGAAAGTTACCACCAAATACCTCATGCATTTGATAGAATACTGTGAATTTACTCTTTCATCAAAAGAAGAATACCATAGAAATTTTCATACATGGGAATTTCATGGTTTTGGAATCTATTTCTTTTCATCTAAATTTAACTGCCACTTTACAGGATGAATTACTAAAAATCAGCTACTGATGAGGGTGCCTGGGTGGCTCAGTCATCAAGCGTCTGTCTTCGGCTCAGTTCATGGTCCCAGGGTCCCGGGATCGAGTTCCACATGGGGCTCCCTGCGTGGCAGGAAGCCTGCTTCTCCTTCTCCCACTCCCCTGCTTGTGTTCCCTCTCTCACTGTGTCTCTCTCTGTCAAATAAATAAAATCTTTAAAAAAAATCAGCTACTGATGAAAAATTGAACATACATTTTGAAAACAGAGCATCACTTATTTCATTTTGGATTAAAGTTAAGAACAAATACCCTAAGCTTGCTGAAATTACATCTCTCTCACATTCCTGTCAACATTCCTTTGTGAGCCAAAGGTACTTCTAGGTACTATAAAACGATAATATAAAAACATTTTAGGTATGAATTATCTTCTACAAGTACATAGTTATCATACATTCTAGATTAGATGAATTAGGCAGTAAGCAAGCTTATTTTTCACATCAAAGACAAATTTGCACTTATGTGTTATTCAGAATGAATATATAGGGGATAATATGGGGAGTTGTTATTTCACTTAAACTTTTTGTTCCTGTTTAGTTATGATTGCATGATACTACACTGATATCAGTATTATGGCTATACTTTCAATGTATTATGTTTGATTTTTATAATTCTTGTCATTTTATCCTATTTTGTTTTGATTATATTTATTGGAATATAATTTTATGTTGAATCTTATATTAAAATTTTGCTTTCTATTTAGTAATATCTTGGCTTTTTATTTTATTTTTAATTAATATTTTAAACTCATTTTATTTTTATTTTAAATCCATACTTACTGTATTTTACTAATGTATTAGTTGGGAAATAAAAACTGGTCTTTTACCTCACAGTTTGAAAAACACTGCTCTAGAGTATTAATAAAGATACACAGGAGAGGCTGAAATATGAAGAGAATAGAGAGAGTGAGAGACAGAGAATCAGATGAAAATGAAGAACAGGCTCAGGAAAGAATAAAGCAACAGGAAAAGTTGGAAGGGATGAAGGGTAGAGTCACAAAGTGGAAGCCTGGAGTTCAACATCTTCCACCTAGTATGTTCCAAGGAATTTCAAGGTTCAAGGTGTTCTCACACTTAAGGGAGGCTATGGGGTCATGATGATGGAGGCCACTGGTGTTGAAGGTGAAACTAGTGTGTCTCACGTCAGCAACATGGGCAATAAAGCCTCTGAGAGAAACAATACTTCCAAGTCATGAGAACAAAATGATAAAGAAAATGAAGAATATGAAGGTGTGGTCCTTGAAGCAAACAGATCATGTCAAGAATGGGGAAAGAGGGGGCGCCTGGGTGGCTCAGTCATTAAGTGTCTGCCTTCGGCTCAGGTCATGACCCCAGGGTTCTGGGATCGAGCCCTGCGTAGGGCTCCCTGCTCCACAGGAAGCCTGCTTCTCCCTCTCCCACTCCCCCGCTTGTGTTCCTGCTCTCGCTAACTCTCTCTGTGTGTCAAATAAATGGATAAAATCTTAAAAAAAAATAATAGGGCAAGAAAAGTAACCATTTGTTGTCATCCACTTCAATGAAAGAGGGATTGTGAAATGGTGGTGGTGGGATAATGATCTGGAGGAGCCTTCAAGAAATAAGGAGCAGGATGCCCCTCCTTGCACCTTGAGTGTGAGAAGTAGAAAAAGAATTTACTTCCAGTGTAAGATCTGATAAAAATGGCACCTCCAAAAGAAAGGCGTGCTTCAGTTTCAGGGAACTGAAGCAGCACTTAGAAAAGACATGCAGGTTGAAGAACTCTGTGCTAGAAGTAATGTTTTCACCTCACATGAGAGAGAGGTAAGGAAAAGCCCAGGGTTTATGAAGTAGGTGTGTGGGGGGAGCTGGGCAAGTTGTATCAGCATGAATTTCATTCACAGTTAAGGATGATTACCTGAGATAATAGGTGAACGACATGGATGTTAAAAATGCTGGAGTTCAGGAGAGGTAAGAAATCATGTGAAATGTTGTCAAAGGGAGAGATGAGTGGAGAGAATTTTATTGGTAGAGAATTTTGTGCCACTAAATGGCCTATAATAGGCAGAATGATGCCCCCCACCAAAGATGTCTGCGTCCTCGGACCCAGAACCTATAGATATACTACCTTACCTGGCAAAAGTGACTGCTGCCTTGGTTAAATTAAGGATTCTGAGATGGAGATGAAGAACTTATCCTGGATCATCTAGGTGGGACCAATATAATCCCAAAGGTCCTTATAATAGGGAGGTAGGAGAATCAAAATCAGAAAAGGAGTGCTGCTGATGGAAAGGGAACAGAGTGATGCCATTGCTGGCTTTGAAAATGGAGGAGGGAACCACGAACCAAGGAATGCAAGTGGCCTATAGAAAACAGAAAAGGAAAAAAAAAAAAAAGATTCTCCCTGAGAGCCCTCAGAAGAGGTAATCCTGCTGACACTCATTTTAACCCAGTGAAACCCATTTCAGACTGCTCACCTCCAGGACTGAAAGACAATAAATGTGTATTGTCTTAAGCCACTATATGGTAATTTGTTCCAGAGCGATAGAAAATGAATACACCACCATTAAGTTTTAACTAAAATGTTTAATTATAATGATAAAACCATGATTACCTCTTGTACATACACACACACACACGCACACGCACAAATACAAATACAACACACACATACAATCATAGATTTACAAAATCCTGCATTGGAACCAACATGTACGACAGTGCAAAATTAAACTATTTTACTTACTGGTTTTCTTTGAATTTTTAAGTTTGTTTTTTTAAAAGATTTTATTTATTTATTTATTTTATTGAGAGAGAGAGAGAGAGCAAGTTGGGGGGAGGAGTAGAGACAGAGAGGGACCAGCAGACTCCCCGCTAAGCATAGAGCCCAATGCAGGGCTCGATCTCAAGACCCGGAGATCATGACCTGAGCGGAAACCAAGAGTCGGATGTTTAACCGACTGAGCTACCCAGGCACCCCAAATTTTCAAGTTTTATATAAAGTTGGTACATTAAAAAGTTGCCTTCTATTTAATTAGTTAATCTAACTATAATGAAAACTAATATTGAGAGTATGGATGCAAAACAAATATAGTCAATCTGCTGCTCTTAAAGGAATTGCTAAGGTAAAAGTGTAAGGTACTCAAGATCATCATTTAAAGAGAATCTTCCAAAGGGGGTAATTACAATATAATAACAAAAAAAACCTCATAAGGCCATGACTCTTAAAAGCCAAAGTGGATAAAAATCATTGTTGAAAACTTGTAAATCTCTTAGAAATTTAATTGATTGCAAAAAATGAGCAGGAATGTCACTACAAAGAGAGAAACCCAAGAAAGAAGCTTCGCCCAAACGTGTTTTTACTAGCCTTCTTGTACAGCAATAAAACTCTCGGTTGTCCCAAGGCAAGACCTTAGGAAGTGCCCACCAACAGTTTAAACAGTCATTACGCATGTACTGTGTTCTCATCTTTGCCCTAAGGAAGTTCAACAGTAACCCAGTACTTTTTTATGTACATGCTTATTAAAGTCACACAGGTAAGACGTTTCCAAATGTGTTTTCAGAACACATTTTATTTTAGTGCTTTCAAATGTTTTGAGGATAATTGTTAGAGGGATGAAAAAAAATATAGGAGCTCAGTCTGAGAATAAAATTCTGTTTTGGCATTTTAATGTCTAAAGACTCGAGAACTGCCAAATGTTTGCTAATCAAGAAGCAGTAGAAATTCACAATCAGTCCCCAAAATATAAAACAATTCTATTCACTGTAAAAATATGTTTACTGCACTTACTTACCGGCTGTTTAGCACAAATGTTTTTTGTCCCAAAGTGGAAAAGCTGGCAATTCTTTAATTTCCAAAGTGCTCATGGAGTGCAGCTGTAGATACACAAGGCTTTTGTTAATAGCGTATCCAGGTACCATTTGCTTCCCTTTTGTCAGATATCGCCTTTATTTGAAGTCAACAGAAGCCCTTTCCCTTTTCCCTCTGGCACCATTTGTAGTTATTGTGTTCTCAGAGAAAGCACAAGGCATCAAGGCATGGACTGATTTTGCTCTGAACCCATTCAGATACAATGTTGACATTTTTGGGGTAACTTTATATTTTTTGCTTTCTAATGCACTACAGCCTTCAAAAATAGCCGAGAGTATTGCACTTGGGACTCATCAACATTAAAATATCTGCTACCCAGAGTAAAATTCTAACAATAACTACAGTTTTTAACAGCTCAAAGCACACACCTTAGACTTGAAGGAATTTCATTGTCCTTTTTAAAAGGCAATTTCTTTAGTTGAACCATAGTCTCATCTCCCTTATTGGATCCCAAATTTCCTTTTCAAGTATGAATCTTAAGAGATCAGTGGATTAGTGCTTGCTGATATAATCTTGGTCTCACAATAAAAGCACAGTCATCAGGAAAAGATTGCCTTCCGTGTATAGGAATAATGACTCCAGGAATCAGTAAAATAACTCTGTTGCCCATAAAAGTAAATCAAAATTATGGCTGTCTTAATTCCTCTTTTGAAACAAAGATGTTTGGTGTTCAAGAAAGAGGAAAAAATACAGTTTAAATTTTTTGGAAGTCTCAATATTCAATAAATACCATATGGTACACAACTATTTTAGAAGGAGAAAAATGGTAAGAAAAGGGCTTTAACAGGTTAAATGTGCTCTTGGGCAGTGTAAGTGTCGACATATAAATCACAGGAGCATTACCATGTTACCTCGGGTTCAACCTATCAGCAAAGTAGTCACTAGCTAAAGAGATGCTCAGGGTTCCTCCAAATGAGAGGACCTTTCTCAGAAACCCAACTTTTTCAGCTTGGCACCCTTTCAGAAACCCATATGTTGCTACCACCTCTTAAAATACTTCAAAAAAAAAATAAAAACGAAACAAAAACAAAAAACCCCACCAAAATAATCACTATAGAAGTCTTACAGACTGTTACCTAGACTGAGTATCAGATTCATCCAAAAGAGTTCATATACCTGATTAGCAATATTCCTCTGAGTAAAATAGGAAGTTGAAAAAGATATTTGATGGAACAGGTATTTGGGGTACTTATTTCTGAGGCCACTTTAAATTTCACAATAACCCTCTAAGGGAAATAAAACTCCTATTAAAGCCTTAATTAAGTTAAAAAGAACTCTAACAGGAAAACATAAAAACCACACAGCCACTGCTGACTCTAGGCATTAAGACCTTATAAAAGAATATCTAAGAAGCAGAGATGGGACTGGAACATTCAGAGATGTATGAATCTAAATTTCTGCTTCCACTGTGCATTTTCCAGCCCCTGCACTGGTGCAAGACTAAAAACTCTAGAACATTATGAAGCACTGATCATTCAACAACATGCTGTGAATATAATTTCCCATCACTTTTTTTCTTCTAGGCCTGGAAGCTTGATCATTATGGAAGATTATATATGGTAGGTATATCAGGTCAGTGCCCACAGGTCAGGAAGGAAAAGTTTTGAAACTAAACAAACTTCCAGTTATAAGATGATTAAATTCTGGGGATCTAGGGGCACCTGGGTGGTTCAGTCAGTTGAGCGACCAACTCTTGATTTTGGCTCAGGCCATGATCTCAGGGTCATGAGATCGAGCCCTGGCTGGGCTCTGAGCTTAGCGCAGAGTATGCTTGGGATTCTCTCCCTCAGCCCCCCACCCCACCCCCACTCACACATGCTCACTCACTCTCTCTCTCAAAAAATAAAAATAAAAAAAAAAATTCTGGGGATCTAATGTACAGTATGGTGATTATGGTTAGTAATACTGTATTATATACTTGAAAGTTGCCAAGAGAGTAGATCTTAAATGTTTTCAACACACACACACACACACACACAAATAGTAACTATGGGAGGTGGTGAAGGTATTAGCTAACACTATGGTGGTAATCATTTTGCAATATATAAGTGTATCAAATCAGCATGTTGTACACCTTAAACTTACACAATTTTACATGTCAATTATATCTCAAGAAAGCAGGGGAAAAATTAATGAAGTGTATGTTAACATGGTCCAAGAAATCTGTACATGCAGAAAACCCATATATTCAACAATCACTTAACATCCTGACCTAATTTTCCTCCAATTTTCCTTAAAGATAATCAACAAAACACATTTTCAAAAATCAATGGCATATTGAAAAACCAAATTTGAGCAGAACCTGCACTCAGCCTCCAGAGTGTATGTTTGTGTATGGGAAGGCGGAAGAAGGGGAGGTGGGGGAAAACAGAGGGGTGGGATGTGAACTCTAGTTGTGATTGAGGGCTAGCCACCTGATGTGTTCCCCATTTAGCCTTCCAACTGATGGATCAAATGAGAAACTGTTTTGCTCTGTTTCAGAACTGATTGACATTTTAATTATTCTACAGCTGGAAGTGTTAATCACACCAGAGAATGAGGGAATAATTCCCACCTGGTAAAATTTCACACAATACCTTGGCAGGCACCGACATGCAGATAGTTTAAATCATTTGTTGAAGAAAAAAAATCAATATTTAAAATCCCTTCACAAATTAAACCAGCAACAATAGATCTATACTTAAAAATCTCCTTAAGTATGGTCTGCACTTTTTGACTGTCAGAGAGTCAAAACATTTCATGAATCTAAGGAAATTACAAATTTAAATATAACTAATTTGAATAGTATGAGATGATTAAAAGGAATTAAGATAATGAATTAGTTTTGTTTTAAAATATAAACTTTATTACTCTTCAAACTTTCATTATTTTTATTATTAGAATCCTCTCTCTGAGAAAGTCCATGTTGCCTTTTACTTAAATGTCTCAAAAGACATGTTTAATTCAGAGAAACATTTAAGTTAGTTCTTTACATACTTATCTGATCAGAAGAATCACCTAGAGTGTTATTACAAACTCAGAGCTTCTGATTTGATAGCTCTGGAATGAGCCCTGGAAATCTGAATTATCAAAAAGGACCCTGGGTGATACTTAAAATCAGACAACTTTGGAAAATACTGGAATGCATATTTGGATTTTTCAATTAAACTTTATTTAGTTCTATTTGCATATATAGAAAAATATGGTTTTTTTCCCGAATAGTAAATGATAGAGACAACGACCAAAATTAATTAAAATACAAAATTTCTGCCTGTTTAAGTGATAAAAAATAAACTAGAAACTTTTTCCATCAAATTCTAATAAAATTTCTAGTTTTGACATGTAGTAAAACTTTTGACAGTCAAATGTTTTTCAGTTTTTAACTCAGCTGTAAACCCTGAGAATGTGCTTCCCTTTTAACAAAAGGAAAAGTTTTCAACAGAAAACACATTCTAAGAGGAATACCATTAACTTAGATATTAACATTTTGCCTTCAAAGCAAGTTTTTCTTTAGATTTTCCTTAATCTGTATGAAAGTGTCAAGCTTCAAAAATAATTATAAAGATGTTTTGAATCCATATGAAATACACAGCAACAAAGGTATGCCAGTGTCCCTGATTAATTAGGGAAGTCTTCAAGGAAAGGACGGAGCTGTCCAGCATTTAATTCTATATAGTGTTAACTGTGCACGAGGTTTTGTTCTAGGTAAAAAAGCAACCTCAAGGTAGCTATTAATATTTTTATCATTGTTACAATTCCCATTTTACAGATGTGGAGATGGAAATATAGTGAAATGGAAATGTAGTGAAAATAAAGAATTTACCCAAGACTACACCTTCATTAAGTTATTAATTAGCAGATCTGGAAACTGAACCTATGAAGCCTGGCTAATAAAAAACAAAACAAAACTGGATCTTTACCTCCATGCTATACTGCTCCTTCATTTTTTATCTTTATTCTAAACATATTACTAAAATACAACCATCATTAAATTGGTATACTTCATAATCCAAAAGACTTTTTTTCCCCAATTTGGGAATAAAAATCTAGAAAAATTGCCAGCCCTCTGACAAGGCTGTGGAGGGAGCCCTGCTGTATCAGCCGCTGTCCACGATACTCAGCAAGCTGTTGCTGTAGCTGCTGTTTCAGATCTAGGAAAGTAAGGAAAGAAAGGAAATAGAACTGACTTCCAGAACTAAAGGTTTAGGAAGATAGTCCCAGAAATTCCTTGAGTTGTAAAACAAATGAATCTGGCTGGGTTATTTTTCAGAGATCTCTTTAATAAATTGACAAAGCAGAGACTAGATTGGTGGGGATCCCAGTACGTGAAAAGGATCATCTTCCCATTCCACACGCATTTTGTCTTTCCTCTTCTTTTGCTTCAGCTTTTGCTATAACGAAGATAAAATGGCTTCTTGTTCCGTCATCTAACTTTTAGAGGAAAAAATGATTTAACAAAAGTAACTTCATTCTTTCTCTAAGACTTATGCTGCTTTATTTCAACAAAGAAATAAATCCAGCCTTACTTTTCGACTAGGACTTACTTTTAGAATAAGAAAATAGTTCTCTATGGATGTTGTACATTCTGCTTTTTGTTGTTGTTAAGAAAACTGAAGCAAATTGCCTCTGCTCTAGGTTGTGAAGCTCTTAGGCCCTTGGGTTGCTGATTTACAAGCCTGATATCAACATGCTGTATCTTTTTATGTCCCAGTTTATAATGCAGTTATGCAGGCCTCTTAAGCTATTAAGACATCATCATTGACGTTGCAATTTGTGTATATGTTTTATACCTCATTAAATTCTCATCTTTCTAGCTCACAGCAATAGGCTTCTGGCCTAGGCTACAGCATAATCTCATAACATAACAAAAAATATAAAATCATCACAGAGAAAGTTGATGGTTGAAATCTTTACCCCCAATCAATTGATTTATTGGTGGTAATGGCTTTATAGTCAAATAGAAATTTGTCCATGGTATAATTCAGGTAATTTCTAAAAGCAGAAGTTTAGCATCCTTGTCAGTAAATCTTTTTGGGTTGGTTGGTTTGTTTGTTTGTTTGTTTGTGTTAAGCTGTATAAGTGGCACATACATTAACAGTATGGACTGTTTCTCTATGAAATGATAAAGTTTTAGATTCCATAGGAAATGAATAAATTTGTAGTCGATGCTACTTTATAATTCCTGCAGTTTATAATTCAGGAAGGCAATTCTTCCTTTTCAATCTTATGATGTTATCATGAGGAAATGTATCAAGCAATTCCAGACACTAATGATTGTTTGGAATTTTCCCTGACCCAGTGATTAATCCCAACCCCTGACTCAGTGCCTCAGACACAGTAGGAGGCCAAGAAGGATCTATTGGCTGAAAATAACCAATTCATTTAACTGAATTACCTGTTACCTAAAATAAAAAACACTACCCAAAGTCCACAGGAGGAAAGAACAATTAAGAAATTAAGAGAGTCATTAATTGTCCTTGTATACTTCTATTTAAAAAGCTATTCATCTGTTTGATTAAGCATATATATACACACACACACAAACACACCTATTTAAAAGTAATCTTGCAAAACATCTAGGGAGCCTGGATTCTTTATATGAAGTGAAAAAAAGTTGCATTTTCATAATAAGTTGAAATAACAAATCCCTTTTCACACATAAAAATATTAGTATTAATAATAGACACATAAAGAGAACTTCATTTTAATCTCTTATAAGAGAATGTTTTTCCAATTTGGCTATAAAGTAACAAATGTTTGTCTTAAGACTTTGACCCTGTAGTTCCTTCTTCCAACTACAATAATCATTTTTAGTATGTCCTAACTATAAAAAATATGTAAGATATTAGCTATAGTTTATGTATAAAATATGACATGTATCAATCATAAAAATGTAATAGGCCTGCAGAGATGGGTTTACCTAAGCCTCATCTGCCTCATGATACTGACTCAATATTCAGAGTAGTGGACAGAGGAGAGAAGTGAAGGAAATTTTTCTTAGGAGCTGTAAAACCATACTCTGAGAGTCTCAACTCCAATCTGTCTTGCTTCAGTGCATACATAGATTACAGTAAATAAAAAATGGGTTAAATAAATGAGAAAGTCAACAAAATGGTAACCTTTGGCAAAGAATAAATCAATAGCAAAGAATAAATATTTGGCTAAGAATAAATGCCAACCTCAGACAAATAGATTAGATTTGGGACAAAAAAGAGTAAAGAAAAAATAATGTATTTTTTGCAGAATGGTTCTTCGTGAAAAATGCTTTTCTCATTTCTTTTCCTTTTCTATTGCTCCTAATGCAGATTTAGTTTCAGACAAGAACCAGAGTTAAGGGAGAACATCAATTGGCTGCAAATAAAACACTTGTGATTCCTTCGTAGCCAGGCTCAATCCCTGAGCGCCTGGTACCTTGTACAATGTCAAAGACATAACAGCCAATTAATAAACATTTGCAAAATTAAAATGCAGCCTGTATCACGGCAAGGAAGAGTCTATTGCCAAAAAAAAATTCAACCTTTTAGCAAGTTGATCAGAGAGGCAACACTACTGACTCTGGAGTATTATTTACCCATAAATCCTATGGAATTTATTTTAACACAAAAACACCAGTGTTTATGGCAGGGGAAAATTTGATTCACACATCTGATTTGTTTCTGCCTTGATAATCAGGGATATTTTATGAAGGTCACAAAGGCCAAAGAGGATTTATAAAATAGCTGCTTATAAACTAATTAACACTTTGTTTTTATTATAAACTGGTAAAATCTTTTTCTTAGCATGAACAATTTTACTATACACATTACATTTTTTCTGAAAGGGATCTGAACTCTTACCTTTACATTTGTTCAGCTTTTTTCTGTTAGCTGGTATACAAAGAGTAAATATGACACAGGGTGCAGGCACCCACAGGCATGAGCCTGACAATACATGGCATATGGATCTCAGACACAGTCATGATTCAAAGATAATACCATTCGCTTTTGAACTCTTGATCATCCAAGCTGCTGCCATTTTTAGAGCTATGGCATACTTCATCTCATAAGGCACCAGTTAATGTACTCTTAAAATATTGTGTTACATGGTGATAATGACATACACAGCAATCATTGCAAATTGAATCAACTCCGAACTTTAGAGAAAATATCAGGAGTCATATGACTGAAATGCCCGTATGTACAGGTCTACAGCTTATAGTTTTCATCTTGGGCCACGTGGAAATGAAGTATAAGTTATAAGCAAAGTAGATACGAGTGCTTCGTGTTCTGGATAGAGAGTAACACACCTTTTGGAATTCATGTTGATAATAAAAGAACTGAGGAATTCTGCAATTGGCATCTGATGAAAGTGAGGAGCGAGAAAGAGCTACCAGGGGTATGTTTTATTTCTGAGGGAGTTTTAGTAGCATGTGCTCACATTTCTCAAGGGCTGGTTGTGTTTTTGATTGTTTGAACATGAATAGGAATGAATGGTTAGCATCAAACTAGTAAGTCCCCATGGATCAGGAGAAACTGCTGAGATGCTGTTCTGTACCCTGGTTCCACAAGAGCAGTATAAGTGGAGGAAGTGATCTCCTAACAAGACAGGCATTGAATTTTCTAGAAATGAAACAAAAGGTCAGAGTAAAACCAGAGGAAAATAGATTCACTAGTGAATCTCTCTGAGAGCTCAGTTAACAAATATTTAAACTCTCCTGTATTGATGTTAGAACTAGTCCCAGATGCTAGAGCAGAACTGATCCCATAGTTGGGATGGGTGTAAGGAAAGGGTGCTTGAGATAGAGGAGAGTCCAGACTACTATTAGCTTCATCCTCAACTCCTTTTTTTCCTTCCTGTTTGAATTTTGGAGCAGTTCCTGGCACTTCATTGAGATCATATCTTAATTCTAAAGCGAATAGCACCTTTAAAATGCACAGGGCAACTTGGTATAATGAGTGTGCCCAGCCTGTTTAAAAGGGAAAAAAATGGATCCCCAAGACTTCATCTATATGCCCTAATTTTAGGGGAAAAAAAAGACTTGATAGATGACTAAGCAATGCTAATATTGGGATGCTTCTATTTCTGAGGGATTTATCGGAATTCTAGCACCCTTAGAAAATGAAAAATAAAAGAACAGATCTTTTGGTAAATATTTCTTGAGGGCATAGCAATGTGCTGGGCACTGAAATAGAAAAGTGAGATGAAGAGGCATGCTTCCTGACCTCAGGAAGCTCACAACTCAACTCAGCAGGGAAGGTAAACAAAGAGGCAGTTGCAACTACTATGAGAGGGAAAAGCAAAGTTCTATGGAAGCACACATCCAGGCACCTTGTCTGCAGAAAGAGTCCTGATGAACCAACCAGATGAAAGAGGCACAAGGATAGTGGAGAGAGAGCGAAGAGTATTTTAGGTAGAAAGGACATGATGTATAGCGGTCTAGAAGCAAGAGGCTGTGATACTCTGGAAGAGCTGAAAATTTAGCCTACCTGAAATTCAGAGCACTGAACACACTGGTGAGTATTGGAGGCTCTAGAATCAGGTGGGATCAAGTCACATTGTAATATAGAAGCTGTGATGGGGTCTAGGCATCTTCATTTTCTAAAGCCGATTCTAACAGTTAAGATTTGAGAGTCTATTCTTAACAAGCTCCTTTTGAACCACAAAATTCAGTTCTTTCAGTTAGCTGCCTTTACCCTCACTCCGTGGCTTTCTGGACCTTGGGTGAGTAGATCCAAGGAGAGGCGGGAATGAGATCCTAGATGGTCTTTCAGCCACTGTGGTCCCTAACGTTTCCATGACAAGACATCTTGGGTCATACATCCTCCAATTCCACCCACATCATTTTAATAAGAATCCTCAAGCTGGTAATGATGCTGATACTTACAGGACTACTTCTGAGAAGCACTGGTTTACACATTTGAAATAGGATACAGATATTTTATGCCTTTAAAAGAATGTTTATTTTTTAGAAATTTTAACTGTTTTTCATATATTTCATTTGAAGTTTTAAAATGCTGGTTGAAAGAAGCAAATACAGGATATTAAAATGTTAAGATTTTCTTTCTCTATCCTAAAAACATTTTCTCTCTCCAAAATAAAATTAATAATTTTTTGGCTTTTCAATTTAAGGGTTTGCTTTAGGAACATCATTAAAATATTTAGCAAACATTTTCAGTAATACATTTAAAAATATATCTGTTATTACTCTTTTCCAAATTTCTTTCCATGATGGTGAAAACATTTAATCCACGCAGGGGATTAATTTCATGTAAAGTTTTATGTCTTAAAGCCGAATTCATTTTTTCACTGGCATTGAGCACAACAACATCTGCAAGCCATTAAAAGGAAATTCCTTTGGAAAGCACTACAGTTTGACTCTACTGAATGATCTTCACTTGGAATAAAGTCATTCATATGTTTCATGATGTTCAAAGGCAGTTATGACCTAAATTAATAAGAATAAATTTTATTTTAGTCAATATATTCTGAACCAGGTTTCATAAACTATTTTTCTAAAACTTGCTGTGTTCTTAAAAGTCTTTGGATATTAATTTTATATTAAAATTATCATT
Organism: Mirounga leonina; assembly: GCF_011800145.1. NCBI lineage: Eukaryota > Metazoa > Chordata > Mammalia > Carnivora > Phocidae > Mirounga > Mirounga leonina. Next base: position 43,067,006 of record NW_023270268.1, read on the forward strand.
ATTTTAAAAAGACATTCTAATACAGTAAAGGAATTCTTTGAAAAAAAATTACCCTTCACCTCACCAGCTAGAAAATAATTCTGTATAATAATAACATCCATTTTCCACAATAAAATATATTGTACATAGCTATTCAGAGCTTTAAGAAGGAGCATAGACAACAAATCCTGTTTTCCCATACATTTCAAAATTAATTTCAGAGCTGTGTAGATTATGAAAATATATACATATATTTACATACATATACACACGCCCCCAAGATATGTTAAAAGTTACATATACAGAAGTCTAATATTCATGTGGCCTACATAAAATTAACACTCTAAAAATAAAACACTAAATTTTAAAAACATGGTCAACATTTTTGAATATTTTTTCCTTAAAAAATAGTACTAAAGCAAATGAATTGTTTGAGTGAATGCTTCTTTTTTTTAAATCTCATATTAAAATCCTTATATCCCTAGAATCTTGCTTATACATGAATTTTTGTCCCTCTCTCTTTGTATTCCAACTGGAAATGAGCATGAAAAGAGTAAAAAGATTTAAGAAGAAAATGCAGGGTGCCTGGGTGGCTCAGTCGGTCAAGTGTCCAACTTTTGATTTTGCCTCAGGTCATGATCTCAGGATCCTGAGATGGAGCCCCTCATCAGGCTCTGCGCTCAGTGGGGAATCTGCTTCTCTCCTTTTACCTCTCCCTCTCCCTCTGCCCCTCCATGCATGTCTCTTTCTCTCTCAAATAAATAAATAAATAAATAAATAAATAAATAAATAAATCTTTTTTAAAAGAAGAAAATGAATTATCTCCCTTTCCTACAACCACAGAAATATATATATCATTTCAATAAATCATTCCATAGTTTTATAGGAAACTGCTCAACTTTAGGAAGCATTAACAAATGATCCAAGCCAAAAACTTGCTTACTTGCTCAATACTCAGACATTCTGCAGGCTTTGACTTGTACCCATTTCACTGCCCACTCAGGAAATAATACACATTTCAATTTAGGTCTAGGAAATATGAGGTCAAACTAAGGGAAGCTGGAAATGTTCCATATTCTGTCAGAATTTGATATTTTAGGCAAACATGGACACTCAATCCCCAGAAACATATATTAATTTATTTAAACATAACTGGAGTCCTTTTAAACCATATAGGGGAGTCTTGACAGGTGCAGATGTGGGGAGGAAGACTGCTGCTCCACCAATCCTGAATAGCAAATAGAGAAAAAATATATATATATACACATAACATAATATATAAAGATATAAAATCCCCCACTATAAAGAAGTAAAAATCCTTATAACCCTTCTACCATGGATCAACATCAACTAATTTTTTTTAAAAAAGAAGTGTTTAATTTTTACCTAAATCTTCCAGAGAGAAGAGTTACGGACACCCTCTTTCCAAGGAGAAAGGAACAAAATCATTTTTGTGATAAGTGAGAAGTATTTTATTCTACCTAACTAAGGATTCTAGCTTTTCATAACAATACCACCATCTGCTGGAATTTAAGAATAATATTGTTGAAAGCTTTGGAAGCCCTGGGTTGCAGTTTTACAACTGTTGGCCTAAAATGATTTTTATTGTGTATTTTTAAACAGCACTAAGTAACTATTTCCAAAGTGGAGGAGTTTACTTGTAACTGCTATCTCCCTACCCCAGTCACACAAACTGAGAAAAAAAAAAAAAGAATAGCTTTTACTTTCCCCTCTCTATATTCGTTTTAGGACCCCCCCATTTATTAATATGCAGAATAACCCATTTGTTCAATAAATAGCCATCAACTGTTGACTACATGCTAAGAAATATGCTATACATTAAGGACATACAGTTAAATAAGATACCGGTCTTGCAGTCTTAGTCTACTGGGAGCCCCAGACCTACCAATAAACAAGGGTATGACAATGTAAGAAATGCTATCATAGAGACAAAGTCTGGGTGCTGAGGCTGGAGCCAGGAGCCTTTCCCCTCCACCAGACTGGGACAGCACCTGGGTGCAGATACCAGCGGCAAGGAGTTCTGACGAAAGATGCATACTTCGAGTCTCGAAATCTGAGTTGGAATTTTTCAGACAGACAAGGACAAATACATTTTGGAGAGCTTGACAAGTACAATTTAGGAACAAATCTTTCACACTGCAGTCACTTGCGTGTATTCACACCTTCACTTACTTATTCTTCCTTTCATTCAACTGATGACTTTAAACATCTTTAGAGGCAAGGCTAGGAAAGAGACCAAGAGGAATCCTGATGATACGTATCATCCAGGCTTTCAAGGAACAGGAGAAACACATTCCTAAATAGTCACATAAAAAACGTGTGATAATTTCATCTAACTCTATTCAAAGGGGAAAAGGCCGAAATATCTATGATGGCAGGGAATGCTCCAAATAATTTAGCAATTGTTAAATTAATTGAACAAAGAGGCCATTAGGCAAAGGTGGATCTAATGCTGTGGTGCATATGTAAGCAAACCAAAATCGAGGCCTATAAATGGTTCAAGGTTATACAACTGAAACTTAAGAGGGACAACTAAGCACAAATAGCCAGTGAGGCTTTCAGCTATAGCCAATCAAATATTGTATTTTCTTTGCTTCTGTACTTTCTGTGTAAATCTTTCCCCTGGCTCCCATTGGAAGAGTGCTCCTAACACTTCCAGTTTGGCACTGCCAGATTCAAATCCATTTTTTATTCAAATAAACTCTTAAAATGTTTTTGATATGCTTCAGTTTATCTTTTAACACCATAAAGATTTTGAAAAATAAGTTTGCATTCACTATTTAAATAAGGCAGGATGGTAAAGGTGATGAGCGTGACATCTTCAGTCAAATGGACAGGGACTGGATCAATTTCCACACTAGTCACTAGTTCTATAACCACGGAAGGTTCATTAATTTCTGAGTCTTAGTTTCCTATGCTGTCAAATGGGGATAATAATAGTACCTGCCTCACAGGGTAATTGTGAGGTTAAATGCATTAATAAATGTAAAGTGCTTAGAACAGTGCCTGGCTCAGCTGGCCCTTAAAAATGTCGGCTATTTTTTTTCTTTCCTCCTCTTCATCTTCTAACTTTATTTAGCTAGTCAGAGCACTGACTGTTCAGAAGTGATGTATCAGCAAAAACACAGAGGGGTGAATTAACTAACCATCATGCTAGCCTGATGAGGGAAGTGCAAGTGATCCAGTAACCCATCAAGACATGGTCCACTCCTGTCAGTCAGTCAGCAAATACTAAATGTTTATTTTGTATCAAGTACAGCCTCCTGTGTTATAACATGTTCTGGGGGCTGTAACTGAGAAATGAACAGAATACAGAAAGAACCAAACAAATGAGTAGCTAATTTTGCCTGGTTAGAAGTTTGCAGAGAAAGGCCTCATGGAAAAGCTCACATTTGAGCCCTCTTAATAGAGGTGCTGAGAGCTCAACCAGTTGTCTATACTGGGAATTGAAAGGGATCCCAGGTATCTCAGCTCAAAGTGTGAAATGCAGCTTTGGTGCATGGATCTTAAAGAACCTTTGCATTAATGTAGAGAAAAAACTATCCCTTGGCTTGGTACATGAAGAACAATGTATGAAGTCAATATCAGATTATCTAAAGAGACAACCTCTGGAAGCCTAGAAGCCACTTTATAGGGTAATGAAATGGAATACCCTGCCTATAGATAACTTTCCCCTGTTTTGAAAAGTAAAGACTGGTATTAGATGGATTTTTATACACCAAGGGTTGAATTCCATCTTCTGAAATGAAACAGCTACATATAGAAATTTTAGTAAAAGGCATAATACTGCTAGTATATCAAGTGACCCTCACCAACCTTAGGGTCCTTTCCCAGACAGGTTACATAAAGTATTCAGGAATGCTGAGTCACACTGTAAATTTTATTTCTAAATATACCTACTAATGTGTCCTCACAATAAATGTATTTAATCCTATCTAAAAAAATTATCATAAAAGCCTAAATTTGCCATCACATGTATCTCTGTGAATACTGTCCCTTTATGAGAATCTTATTCTAGCCAGTAGTCATGTTCCTGAAAAACAGTAGGGAAAGTTAAATGTGGATTCTGATTTGTATCACACACATAAAACAGTAACTCTCCATGATAAATTTACATAATCCAGGGACCAAAAGGTAAGAAAGAACACATTCTAAGAAAGATTACTCAAGCCATGCTTTGAAAGAAGAGTTCAAAACAATTGAGACAAAAACTAAAAGGCATTTAAAATGGAAGCATGGGGTGGTTTTTTCCCCCCAAGTTTTCATTTAAGCATGTGGCTGCCCTTCAAGCCTTGAAGGAGCTTACATATCTCCTTCCATCTCACCAGCAATTCTTGGCCCTTTTTTCTTTTCTGGCCCTCTGCTGAGTTGGAATTTTCTGTCAGTTGGCAACTTAAGTGTGGAGTTGCCATTGTCAGGGTTAGAAGCAAGGAAGTGGGAAGGTGGCAGCCTCATTGTAATGTTGGCTGACTTGACCTCTGGGAAAATGGAAGCCTTGAATCATCCCTGGCTTTGAAATCACCCCACTCAACTTTATCATCCCAACAACAGCAGTTAAAGGAAGTTTGTCATTATCTACTCCTTTTCTCCGCTGTGGTGCAGCAAATATTAGAAGGATCAGAAACAAAATTCAGACCTGTAATAAATTAACTAGGCTCTTGCTACAAAGAAAAATAAGACAATAAATAGGAAATAAATGACTGAAAGGGTTTTCTCAAGCATTAGAAATCCAAGAAGGCAGAATGCACAAAAGAAGAACATAAAAAAGAGAGATACAAAGAATAAATGCGAGGCACCATGGAGGGGCTTGTGAAACAGAGTCTTAAAAAAAATACAAAGACGACCAAAGAAAGAATTAGCGTCATGAAGGACTCTGGGAAAAAAGAAAAAAAAAAAAAAGAACCAAATCAAAAAGGAAAGGAAAAGTATAAAATTCAAAGAGAGAAAGGGAACATTAAAAGATACCGAGCTTTCACGTGAGGCCACTGCACCAGAAAGCCCTGTCTTTCTGCCAAGACTTTGAAAACATAAAAAAAAAAAGCTCAAAATGTGTTGTCATTAGGCATCAGACTAAAGTTCCAGAAGGCTTTCAGGTACACATGCTTTTAAATATCATGATAAATTATGCATCTGTGACACAGATTGGGATGGCTTGGCTTTCAAGTAATCAATAATTTAAAAACTATGAACATGAACCTAATCCAAATGGGAGTTTCAAGGTTGGATGCTGAAAGGATTCATATCATTAGCAAAAAGGGTGTGACCAGACAACTATTGTCCGTCCCTCAGAGAGAAAAAGGAGCAGCTTTAGCATATGCTTGTATATAGAACATTGAGATATTTCACCTGAATGTTTCATGCTAAGTGGTCAGATGAATTATTCATGATTTCCAAAACTTTCCTTTTTTTAATTGTAAATTTTCCATCAAGGCTCTAGAACCATCAGCTACCTGACATCTCATAGATGATTTCCATTTCTTGAACAATGACAGTGTGAATGTTGGGCCAGCTCCGTTAAGAAAAGAGCAAGAGTTTTTTAATCCTAGCAACATCCAAGATATGACCAGACATTTTTTTTTCCTAATATGTGGATGTGTCAGTGTAAAGGAAACATGGTGACATTAGTAGTTACTTTGCAGTTTCTATTTCTACTCAAAATATTTTTCTACAGACTTAAACAGAGTTAAGCTGTTGCCAAGTGAAACACAAGGCAATTGCTACATTTATGTGAGATGTTGTATAGACTTTAAATCTGACATTTGAAATTGCTTCTAATTGAAGAGCTGCAAGTTGTAGTTTAAATAATAAAGCTTTTCCAAGCACAAACTCCTTTCTTGGAAAGCTAGCAAAGTGAAGACACTTATTTCCCCTCCAAATTAACCTCTGCTACCTTCTGGGATAACAGCCTTCAAAACATAATTTTAGGCTCAGTTTTTTACAAATGGAGTGGGAATCCTGTCTTTAAGGATTTTTTTTTTTTATTGACTCTGAAATCGAGGCATACCCAGTAGCATTATTTCAAAACCATAGGCATAGACTAATAGGGACATTGTAAACTGGCCTAACAACATATTTGTTAAATATGTGGATTAAACCAGTCTTGCTTCCCTTACTTTCCCAAACATAAATCTCTCAGCTTAACTGCTTGAGTGCAGGTATGGTGATTTTCTCTGAGTCTCAATTTGCAGCAGTTAAAATTCCATTTAACTAGGACATTTTAGCTGCTTGATATTATACTGCTGCAATTGCATTACAGAAATTATGTACTAAGGATGCAGTGATTAAAATTGATATTTGACTTAATTACAGGGTACAGTACATGGATATTTGAATGTAACTTAATGGAAAACAAGATGCTTTATTTGTAGCGATTTTCAAAGCTTTTATCCTTGCAGAAAATTCCCTTGTTAGTAGCTGTTGGGTCAAGTCTCAAGCCTGACTCTCTTCAGAAGGAATACAGAAGAATGTACAAGAACATAAAGCTAATGATGTAGTTATCCAGCTAAATATATTAAATGTTTAATATATTCCCTTCTAAACAGCATCTTTCTCAATGAATCATCTTAATTCTATTACACTTAACTGAAGTAAACAGTCAGCTGACACATATTCATGGAACTATATATCAAATAGCAAATATAGTATGTGAAATATGAAACTACAAAGAAAAAAAGTGGAAAGGCCACAATGACAAGACAGAAAGTATATTCTCATAACTTACATGAAATTCAATTGACAAGTATATCTACAAGTCATCCTTACTTCAGTGAGAAAGGGTCTGGTTCTAGGGGTACAATTATTATCTTCTTAATCATGTTTCTTTTTCTTTTCTTGCAAAACCACATTTCAAAGTAGTGTTTTATATTTAAAATATAATACATTATTTAGAGTTCTGGTTAATTGCTTCAAATGTATGCTTCTAAAATATTTACTGTTTTAAACAAGTAAGTCACTATTAATAATTTGGTTTACAGTTTCAAATTCTGCTGGTTATCCTAATTTTTGTAACAGAGCAATAATAAATACATTTTAAATAAATTCAAATGTGGATTTATCCACATATATCCAAAGCATTTGATTTAAATTGATGATATAACTCTCACAAATTTGAAAGAATTGAACTGGCTTTAATGTGGGGAAAAACATAAAAACAGAAATAGGAAGAAGGAACTTTGCATTCAATAGGGGTTCTGGTTCAAATGAGACTTCACTCTGGAAGCATATTCAACTTCACTTTTCTATGAATCAACTTAGCCAGCAGCCTCAACTATAAAAATACATTGAAGAAAACATCTGAAGAACCTAAACAGATGTTACAAAGTTGAGTGACTACCTGCTGATCACATATTTACTTTTATACAGAGTTCTAATAAGGATAATCACCCGGTCCCTCAGACTCAGTATATTAGAAAGGGTAAAAAGAGTAGAAAAAGAGAAGATAAGGAGTATGGTCATGGATTCAGCCTCAAGAAAAGGACTTGACGTTGAGATAGGAAACAGAAACTGAAAAGAACAATTAAAAACTTTTTCCCACTTCCAAACTCTGTGACTTTGGTCAATAAACTTAATCTCTCTGGGCGTCAGTATCCTCATTTTACCCCATACATACTTTATATTACCTTATAGGACTGCTGAAGATTAAATGGACTAACATATGTAAAGAACTTGGAACAGTGCCCAGAGCATATCGAGTCCTCACTATGGTATTAGTTATAGAATGCCTGAGTCTCACAATTGGAGGCAAGTATCTCTGTTTGTTCCAGTAATCCAAAGGGCATCCATTAACCTCAGGAAAGGAGTGCTGATCTTCCCACTGCTTCATGTGATCACTCAATGCCATTGTGGCTTTTGGAAACTGCAAAATTCTTGTGAAAGAAAGACTGTGTAATATTGTGATTTATAATAAGAAATATATATTTCTGGCACAGAAGTCCTGAAACCCTTGGAATTTCCGAAGTGTTGAGAGCAATAAAAGTGTCTTTTGCTATGTTAATGAAGTGACTTGGGGACCTAACCTAAGGATGGGGATCTGCCAGAAGAGCCCACCTTATGATTAGAGTCCCACCCTCTACCTGACCTCCAGGGAGAGGAAGGAGTTAGAGGTGGAGTCAGTTGCCAAAGGCCAGTGATTTTATAATCATGACTATGTAACGGGGCCTCCACAAAACTCCAAACGCACAGGGTTTGGAGAACTTTCTGGTTGGTGAACATGTGGAGATTTGGGGAGAGTGGCACCCCTGGAGACGGCATGAAAGCTCCATGACCTCTCCATATACCTAGCACTATACATCCCTTCTACCTGGCTCTTCCTGACTTATATACCCTTTCATAATAAACTGGTGATCTAGTGAGTAAAATGTTTCCCTTAGATCTGTGAGCCACTCTAGCAAATTAATTGAACCTGGGGAGGAGGCTGTGGGAACCTCTGATTTATAGCCCCATTGGTCAGAAGCACAGGTGACAACCTGGAGTGTATGTGTGTATGGAGGGAACTAGTCTTGTAGAACTGAGCCCTTAATTTGTGAACTCTGATGCTAGCTCTAGGTAGATTGTGTCAGAATTGAGTTATACTGTAGGATACCCGCTAGTGTCTGAGAATTGCTTGATGGTGTGAGAAAAATACCCACATTGGAATTTGGTCCCAGAACCTTGAGACTGCCAATCTGATTGCTGATTGTGTTTGCACCGAGGAAGTAAAGCTCAAAGCTAAGAGGGGCAATACATGCTATTTTGTGTTTCCCAGAAGCAAGCTCTGAGTTGAGGATTCCAGTGGAAGAAGTTTATTTATTAGGGAGATGAGCTAAGGAAAGGCCAGTAGGGTTATGGGAAGTTGAAATAAAGGAAGGGTGAACAGCTAATGAAGGGAGTGTTATTAAACTATTTTACCATTTTCTCTAACTAGAGCTTGATCATCACCAGGGACTGAGTGTAAAACAACTGCCTCAGAATCAAGCCACCTGAGGGGAGAAGGAACTGAAATGTTTATGCATCTGCCCCCATCACCCTTAGTTGAGGGATCCCTCAGGGGACTTTAATTCACTAGGACTTCAGCCTGACAAGCAGAGCAGGTTCTGAGAGACTGTCCTCAGCAGATAGAAGCCACAGGGCTGCAATAACAACACCTTGAGGGGATATGAGAGGAGCAGTCAGCTCCTTGTTCAGATCTATCTATGCCCCCTGTCAAGTTCAATCCATCCTGGGAAAGCATTTTCAAAATGGTAACCAGGTACAATTTTGAAGGGGAAAAAAAAAAAATACTTCTGACTGGGGATAAGTTCTAGTGCCAGCTGCTGTAGTTAGCCTTGAGACCACAACTGATATTCATCATAGTCCTCCTTTATTACCCATTCTTGTTTCCTTTCACTTTCAACCAATACTTCCGCCAGTCTAAGTTCCTTGTCCATTGGGATAATTCAGACAGAGGGGTCTGAGCTGCAGGTATCCTAGTACAGCTTCTAGTGGCTATAATTGCTCATTTACAGTTATCAGGGAGCATGCAGGCACTAAAATGGGACCAAGTGCATCTCTAGACATACTCCTCCATGTTCACATTATGCAGTATGTAGCTACAGTACTTCCTGGTGTGCATACACCAGTTATTATATGATTATAATAGTACAGTAACTTACTCTTTGCCTACTTATCTACTGGCAATGATAACTCTAAAATGACTGAGCAGCTGGGGCACATGGGTGGCTCAGTCGGTTAAAAGTCTGCCTTAGGCTCAGGTCATGATCCCAGGATCCTTGGATCAAACCCCGCATCAGGCTCCCTGCTCAGCGGGGAGTCTGCTTCTCCCTCTCTCTCTGCCCCCCCCCATTTGTGTGCTCTCTCTGTCTAATAAATAAATAAAATCTTTAAAAAATAAAATAAAATGGGTGAGCAGTGATTATAGCTTTAGGTTTAGAAGAACCCTAAAGGCTTACTCAAAGGGGCAATCCCCTGAAACTTTATTGGGTTTTTCTCCCATGTTCTGACACAGGTCCAGATTACTTATAATTTCCTAGTCAGCAGGTCTGGTTAATATGTTGTCATCCATATACTGTACCAGTATAATATTATATAGGATGTCCAGATGATCAAGGTCCGTTCAGACTATACTGTGATAGAGAGCAGGACAATTAACACAGACCTGAGGCAAGATCAGGAATATGCAATGCTGTTCTTTAAATGTGAATGTGAATGTGAACTGCTTCTGAAACAGGAGTTTCTTATGGGAACTGAAAGCATGTATTTACAGGATGCATAGGTACACACCCAGCGGCACAGTCTGTGTTGATTTGTCCAGTAAAAATCCATAGTGTACACAAAGCTGTAATTGGAGCTACCGCTAGGTTAAGTTTACAATAGTCTACTATTATCTACCATAAGATCTGTTGGTTTTGTTTTTGTTTTTTTCCAGGGACTATACAGGTTCATTAAGCAGAGATATGATTAGGATCACCATCCCTGCATCCTTTAAGTCACTGAGCCTGGCACTAATCTCAGCCATTCCACTCAATATGCGCTTAGGATTGCTTACAATATACTACCATGGTTTGGGGTGGGATAGGCAAACAGTGTAAGAGTTTTTTCCAGCCGCTAAGTATATCCATCTCAATTAGGCATTTAAGTAAGAAGGAAATAACCATTTCTATAAGGCCATAGAATCATATTGAGTGCATTTTGAAACAGACTTGGGTCTTTACCACTGGGCCTTCATACTTCCTCACTCTAACAAGGTTACTAGGGCATTTTGGATCCACTGGTGTCAGTTCAACAGCTCTTCAAAAATTTAGATATTTCTCTTTCCACAGTGAAGAGCTGCTCTGGTAAACGTCCATAAATATCTTTATAGAATAACTTAGCAGCGGGCGCCTGGGTGGCTCAGTTGTTTAAACGACTGCCTTCAGCTCAGGTCATGATCCTGGAGTCCCAGGATCGAGTCCCGCATTGGGCTCCCTGCTCCGCGGGGAGTCTGCTTCTCCCTCTGACTCTCCCCCTCTCATGCTCTCTCTATCACTATCTCTCTCAATAAATAAATAAAAATCTTAAAAAAAAAAAAAAAAAGAATAACTTAGCAGCCTTGGTGTATCTTTACATGGGGTACTGACCTTCCCTTCCCTTGGCCCTGGGCTCAGACCTGAAAATTGTGCAATGGATTATAATTTTTCTGTTACAGCATTTTACTCATCCACTACATTAGTTATCTATTACTATGTAACAAATTACCCACAAAATGGTGGTTTAAAAGAACAAACATTTGTTATCTCACAGTTACTGTGGGTCAGGAATATAAGAGTAGCTTGTTTCTGAATCTCTGGCCCATGTCTTATCTGCAACATCATGATGGGTAGTTCCTGGGTAGCTCAGGGTGTTTCACAATGTTGCACAATGGGGGCTCAAATGGATTCAAAGGATTCATTTCCAAGCTCACTCACATGGTTTGTTGGCAGCCCTCAGTTTCTCATTTGCTGCTTACAGCATCACTTTGCAGTGTATCCACCTTGAGTATAGCATGGTGTTGAAGCAAGAGAAAGCTGTTATCCTCTAGAAAGAGAAGTTTCTGTGGCTGTTAGACCCCTTATTGCCAAGCTACAGAGGCTATCTCAAGCTCATCTACTAATGACCCCATCTCAGGCCATGGGGTCCCAGTTCTACTTAATGTTCTCTGATTTTACATAGGCAATTAGTGGGACTGAGAAGTCAACCTTTCTTTGTTATTCTACCAATGTGACAATCACTAATATTCAGCATAGTCTGCTCTTCAGCTGTGGGAGATACCAGACCCTGAGTTAATTGACTGATCTGAGCTTGTCATTTTCTTCCTCCAAGACACTGATGTCATTTAACAATTAATTCACTCCATAGTCCTTAATCACATTGTCCCATGTCACTCAACCGCTAAAGATACTACACAAGCCAATGTATTTCCCTTCTCCTGTACCCCACCTAATGTAAGGGGTTTATTTTGGAATTGACTCTAGGAAACACTAGCAAGTACAGGCAGACTAAAAAAGGGAAGGGCAACAAATAAAGTGTCTGTTACCAAGTCACTTACCTCTAAGGGAGTTACTAGAATGCTGGAAGACTCTTAGATCCAACCTGGAGCAAGGAGCTCTGAGTTATCTCAGGGCAAAAACAAACAAACAAACAAAACCCAGGATATTTATAGAATTCCCACCAGTAATCAGTTAAAAGGTTTTTCTGGGAGTCATTAATTCCCAGAAATTCTTCCTTATTTGCATATGAATAGAGGAGTCTCCAGAAGCCAGTGAAAACCAGCAGGCAGTTAGAAGTCAGAATGAGGGGCGCCTGGGTGGCTCAGTTGGTTAAGCGACTGACTTCAGCTTGGGTCATGATCCCAGGGTCCTGGGATCGAGTCCCGCATCGGGCTCCCTGCTCTGCAGGGAGCCTGCTTCTCCCTCTCCCACTCCCCCTGCTTGTGTTCCCTCTCTCGCTGTGTCTCTCTCTGTCAAATAAATAAATAAAATATTTAAAAAAAAAAAAAGAAGTCAGAATGAAATATACTATAATGGTAAGATGCTAAGGCGATGAGGGCAGGATTTCAACAGCATGTGCTACTCATTTTGTGTTTAATAAGAAAACATTTTGCATACTCCAGAAGTATGCATTCCAGATAGGCTAAAAAATGTTTAAAGATGCAGATGTGGCTGTAATAAGATACTAATCTATTTACCCCCAGTCAGGTGTGTTTTGCTTTATTTTTTAAATATAAGTATTTTAAATCTCTGTACTATTGAATGAAGAAGGTTTATAAATCAACCATGTTAAAGGAAACACTAAATTACCTTTATATTACCACATGGAAAATGATGTTACAAAGTCATTGTCACAAAGAGGGAACAGAAAATCAGTAGGAATATATGTTTTAACATGATTAACAAAACTGTGAAATACACATTCTTTTCAACACACATGAAACATTCACTAAAAAGAAACAATTTTCTGGACTATGAAGTCTCAACAAATTTCAAAAGATTGAAATCATATGCAGTATATTCTCTGGCTACAGTAGAATTAAGGTAGAAATAAACAAGAAAAAGAGAACTAAAATATTCTCAAAATGTTTGAAAATTAAACAACACACATATAACCTTGGGTCAAAAAAGAAATTGTAGTGAGGACTAGAAAATACTTTAAAATAAATAATGAGAACACAACAAATCAAAATACATGGAAAGCAGCCAAAGCAGTACTTCAAGGGAAATAGATAGCCTTAAAAAATGCACACATGCATTTTGAAAAAGATCATCAAGCTATACATTTAAGATCCTTGAATTTTAATATATATTTATTAAACTTCAATTTTAAAAGTTTAGAAAACTGGAAATCGTCTGATTTAACAAATTCTAAACTACAAGCGTTAACATTCAACTCTATCTACCTATTAAGAAAGTTTTATCTAACTAAAGTTATTTTGACACACTTTCAAGCAAAGTGCCATTACAAACTGGAAAATTTCAGGTGGCCAATGTAGGAGAGTTTAGAAGCCTTTCAAATGGAACTTAGACCAATCCATCCAGCAGGAGGTTATATAAAAATTGCATTTTAGGGACACATTTGGGTGAAACAGAGCTTAGAAAGTAGGGTGATGTTGAATGATAAAAGAAAGAGAAGACTAAAAAAAATACATCCCAATACATTTTCATAGGTTCAGACTTAAACATGGTAAGTAGAAACCTAGGGAGCTCCTTAATAGTGCCAACAGCACTCTATCTAGGATCACTCTCGGAAAAGATACCCTCCAACTGTCAGTTGCTTTCAAATTTATAATCACAAATAGATTTCTCTATTATTCTAAAATTCTTAACCTGCCTCCTTCCGCCACTGGTTATTCTGATAGGTTCTCATGATTTTGAAGCTCATCTTAATATTAACTTTAAATACTGTTAATATTTGTAATTGTGGTGCCACACCTATGGTTAACTCACAAAACTATTTGTTTTCCAAAAACAGTTTATATTTCCTTAGTCCATTCCAGAGTCAAATTTAATTTGATTCGAATGAATCTTATTGTTCCTTCTTCAAATACATCGCCACTTAATATTAACATTATTATTTAATCTAAAATTGAGTTTACCTGCCCTTGCTTCCAAAAGGCTAAGGAGAAATGTGTTCCACTTACATATAATTTGAAAGTGATCCTATATTTACTACAATGTACTTACAAAGATATTTCTCCTTCCTCCATAAACAACTATTTCTTCTTCTTCCTGTTTCTCCATCAAAGAGTTTGTGTTTAATAAGAAAACATTTTAATAAGAAACACAAAAAGACAATTTATCAAATAAGATGGCACTTGCCAGCTTACACAGGACATATTGGAATACGAAAAAAGATGTGTAGCTTTCAAGAAGTACAGATACAAGTAGGTCACCATGTTCACTCAGAATGATATTTAGTGTCATTTGGAACATGTAAAAGAACAATTTCTTAACTTTGAACTTGAATTGCCACTTACACCTGTAAGGAAAATCTAATATCTGAAACCTATCCCAGAACATTTTGTGAACACAAAAGCAAAAATCTACTTTAAAAAATACAACCAGAACTTAAAAGACTAATCAGTAGTAAGTTGACATATTCTCAAATAATGGTGCTCTTAAGTTTCTAGTATACTCTGAATCAACTGGATGATTTGTACACATTAACCATTTTTGCATTTCTGACAAATGCATACTAACTGGTGACAGAAAAAAAATAGTTTGATCCATAAGGGAAAAACAGCATCAAAATACAGAAACATCAAAATATAGAAACTAAATATTGTCTCTTGAATATACTCAGTGGTTCATCATTTAAAACCGTATTATACCCAATACAACATCAAAAAATTTGGAAAATTTCGGGCGCCTGGGTGGCTCAGTTGGTTAAGCAACTGCCTTCGGCTCAGGTCATGATCCTGGAGTCCCGGGATCGAGTCCCACATCGGGCTCCCTGCTCAGCGAGGAGCCTGCTTCTCCCTCTGACCCTCCCCCCTCTCATGTACTCTCTCTCATTCTCGCTCTCTCAAATAAATAAATAAATCTTAAAAAAAAATTTGGAAAATTTCTATGCCATTTTAACATAGTTTTGATTTGGATTTTTCTTTCTAAAATAAAGTTTAATAGATTTGTTCTGTTATATAAGCAGTACAGTCCCATTATAGACAATTTAGAAAATATAGAAAAGTTAAAAACTAATCATATATACTTTGTCTAGAGTCAATTATTATTATGTTAATTTTTATTGATATTCCTTACTTTTTATTATTTTGGGGGACCATTGTTATATCCTCTTGTTGGATTGTTTCCTTTATCATTATGTGGTGTCCTTCTTTTCCTCTTGTTATAGTCCTTGTTTTAAAGTTTAATTTATCAAATATGAGCATTACTACCCCAACTTCCTTTTTGCTTCCATTTGCATAGTAAATGTTTTCCACCCCTTCACTTCCACGCTGAATCTTTAGGTCTGCAGTAAGTCTCTTGTAGGCAGTATATAGTTGGGTCTTGCTTTTTTATCCATTCTGTCACCCTATGTCTTTTGATTGGAATATTTAGTCAATTTACATTTAAAGTAATTATTAATAGGTATGTACTTTTTGCCATTTTACTTGTTTTGTGGTTCTTTCCTTTCTTCTTCTCTTGCTCTCTTCCACTGTAATTTGATGGCTTTCTTTTGTAATATGCTTAGATTCCATTCTCTTAATTTTTTATGTATTTATTATGTAAAAAGGTTTTTGCTTTGTGGCTATCATTAGGTTCATCTATAACCTCTTATGCATAGAGCAGTCTATATCAAGTTAACGGTCACTTAAATTTGAACCCATTCTAAAGGCATATCTCCTTTTAATTTAGCTCTTTTGAGGTGGTTTTGTCCTATTCTTTCATTTCAGACATATTCCTTTCTTTCCTCATTTTGTCTATTATTTGTATTAGTATTTGTATTAGTAAAGTCAGCTATGTCTCCTGACCTTGAAAGTAGTGGTCTTATGAAAAGAGGTCCTGTGGTGTCCTATAGTACAAAACCTGCTGTTCACCAGAAACTGGCACATCAGAGGTGTCTCCTATGTGGGTTGTGTGTGCCCTACTATTGTAGCTGAGCCACATTTGCCTTCAATTTCAGTCAGCTGCAATGGCCCACTTTGCCTTTTGTGGGCACACTGGGCAGGGTTTGGTCCCTGTGCTCCTAATGGGCCAGTCTGGGACCACTGTGGGCCATCAGAACAGATGCCTGCCCTCAGCCCATCTGCCAAGGCTGCAGTTGCACAAATTGCAGGACTTTCGACCTGTGTTATTCTCTGAGAGATTTCTGTTGGTGAGTGGGCCCAGCAGTCAGACCCAATGCCTGACCCCAGTCTGTCTGCTGGGGCTTCAGGAGCACAGATTGACAGGGTACTCCTTCTGTATGGCCAGCTATAAGGTCTGGCTTATGGGACTATGGGCACACTGGTGTGTGTGGTTATATTCCCCTCTTCCAGGATAGGAGTCATTTTGGAGAGTGCAAGTCTCTGCCAGGGCTGTTTGCAGGATGTATCAGGGAAGGAACCACTTTGGAAAGATACCTACCAAGTGGGGCAAGTTGGATGGGCCAGATCCACAGCAGAATGTGGGGGCTGGGCACACAGTGCTAGCAAGATAGAAGGAGAATATTCACACTGGTTCCTGCCAAGTGTCCAACTATCTAGGCTGGGGGTAGTTGGGGGAGATGTTGCCTATCAGCAATTTATTCTTGGAGAATTCTCCTAAAGATCCCTGCCCCTCCAGCATATGTCCTAAGTCAATAAATTTGAGATTAGTAAAAAAATCTCCTTCATTTATACCCCAGATGTCTTTCAAACTGCTGCTTCTATGCTATAGCTCAGCTAGATTAATTGTTACACTGGGGCTCTTTAAGGACAGGGATTAACTTTCCTATTGCCCTCTGGCTCTCCCAGAGCTAAGCCCACTGATTTTTAAAGTACCCAGAGTTTAGCCCACTTACCTGGTGAAGTTAAGCCCCATTGGTTTTCAAAGACAAATGTTATGGGGACTTGCGTTCCCAGTGCAGGTCCCCTGTGCCTGGGATCTGATTCTCTAGCTTTCCATGCTTGTGATGTTCTTCCTGCTTGTGGTTGGTCTCACAGGGGGTTTAGTTCCCAAATCCAGTTTCATGGGCCATTATAGTCACCTTAGTTGTGGAAAGTCTGTTCAGGTCATCTTCTGAGTTAGTTGCATGGATGTGGCTGTTATCTTGATGCGTCCTTAGGACACGATGAGCATAGAATCTTCCTACTCAGCCATCTTCCCAGCAGTGCCCCTGTAGCACTTCAATGTGTAACTTCTACTCAGGCTGGCTGTCAACAAAGTGGCAGTCCCTCATCCTTTTCTCCTCCTTGGCTGCTACATCACTAAAAAAGTCATGTGCTTGGTCTCCCCAGTGCATGCCAGACAAGTCAGGGTAGAAGTATTCTAAGTCTCTTATTTTCTGTTATTAAATTGACTTGATAAATTTTGTATTGTTTATGTAACTACCAGCAACAAATGAGAGTACCGGTTTTGATCATCCCCTCCCCCATATTATTGTTATTAATTGTTAACTTGATATTGAAATCAGATGTCAGTGTCTTGTCTTGTTCTTGTGTTTCACTAATAGATGATGGCTTCATTAGAAAATTGTTTTAAAACATTTGGGTTTATATTTAATATTTGCTAATTTAGTAATAAAATATAGTTAGATATCAGGGCTATTCCTCACTTGGCTTGAGAAACTACTTCATATTAAAGCAAAGCTTTGATAAAAAGCCCAGTCATTTGATAATAGACTGCTTCTGTAAGGCACGGTTTCAATGCCCTTTCTAGAATTTGCTCAAAAGTTCACTGACTGCCCTTAGTGAGACATCCCAAAGAGCCCAGATTCTTAAACTCCTGTTGCATTTCAGTTGTTTCATTAAACTCATGAAAAAATTTAAACAGTTTAAATGAAAACTTTTATGGTCTATGCTTCCAACTGCAAAAACCAACAGAAATCATATCAGAAACAACTATTCTACTCCAGCGGTGTTGAAACTGAAACACCATTATTTATATGCTTATTTATAATATTTTTTATTCATTTGGGTTATACCTACTTATTATTTAAAAAAACAACCACCATTTTTCAACACATAATTCAAAGCAATGTAAAGTTACTATTGTCCCTAACTAGCATCCTGTAGGGAGGATAACTATCTTATTCTGTGGCAAAACAGCACATTATGCAGTTAGCACAATAACTCCCATCTCAAAAGTACTCTTCGAAATATTACACATAAAATCTCTTTGTCTCCATGCACATGCACCTGTCTTCATTTGTTTAGTTGCCAAAATAAAATGCTCCTCAAATGATAGCATGCTTCCAAGTGGGACAGAAATGGTTAACTCTTCCTTTTATAATTGAAACTTGCCATCCTTAAGTGCCTAAATGTAACTATGAAAGAAAAGGAATTTCCTCTGCTTATATACAGAATATTTTATTGTAATAATTAGTCATCTTGATTGAAATGAATTTACATGTGCAGTGTGGATGGCCAGCAAGCAACTTAATCCTATTTCCTGTATAAACAGCAATTGAGAGTCGATGACAAGAAGGCAGGATTTCTTTAGTGTGACCAAGTAGAGAACATATTGTTCACATAACATCCTCTGTCACTTGCCCTTCTTGCAAGGATTACAGCTCTTTATTGCCTCATTAAAACTCAGGGAACATGCTGATGTAATTTTCAGTCACTCACTGGAGCTTACCATTTTTAATTGAATCAGAATACTTGGGCTTAAAATTTTTAAGATTTATTTTCTGCATTTCCAGGCTTATTTTTCTTAGTTATTTGTGCATTTTCCTATCTAATCCACTTTTAAAAAAGCAGCCTGGCTTTGAACTTAAAATAAGTGTTAATTTTCATGACTGAACTTATGGATGGAGGAATAGGAAAGATGAGGGGAAAAGGAGGAGGGATGTGAACACAAATATTGTTTTATTCTTGAACTTTTTTTATATGTTTCCTAACAGGGTGGATACCTTGGGGAAAGAGGTCCACTTTTTTCTCCATGGTCTCTTTTTGTTCATTTGCTGTATTTCCCTTAATAGTACTCTATTTATTATTACTATTGTTACCAAATATTGAGTAAATAAAAATAAATAAGTATAAAATATATTTTTTATTTTATTATGTTATGCTAATCACCATACATTACATCATTAGTTTTTGATGTAGTGTTCCATGATTCATTGTTTGCGTATAACACCCAGTGCTCCATTCAGTATGTGCCCTCTTTAATACCCATCACCAGGTTAACCCATTCCCCACCCCCCCCAGAACCCTCAGTTTGTTTTTTAGAGTCCATAGTTTCTTGTGGTTCATCTCTCCCTCTGATTTCCCCCCCCTTCATTTTTCCCTTCCTGCTATCTTCTTCTTTTTTTTTTTTTTTAACATATACTGTATTATTTGTTTCAGAGGTACAGATCTGTGATTCAACAGTCTTACACAATTCACAGCGCTCACCATAGCACATACCCTCCCCAGTGTCTATCACCCAGCCACCCCAACACTCCCACCCCCACCACTCCAGCAACCTATAGTTTGTTTCCTGAGATTAAGAATTGCTCATATCAGAGAGATCATATGATACATGTGTTTCTCTGATTGAATTATTTCGCTCAGCATAATACCCTCCAGTTCTATCCACGTCCTTGCAAATGGCAAGATTTCATTCCTTTTGATGACTGCATAATATTCCATTGTATATATACACCACATCTTCTTTAACTATTCATCTGTTGATGGACATCTTGGCTCTTTCCATAGTTTGTCTATTGTGGACATTGCTGCTATAAACATTGGGGTGCACGTACCCCTTTGGATCCCTACATTTGTATCCTTGGGGTAAATACCCAGTAGTGCAAATACTGGGTCATATGGTAGCTCTATTTTCAACTTTTTGAGGAACCTTCACACTGTCTTCCGGATTGGCTGCACCAGCTTGCATTCCCACCAACAGTGTAGGAGGGTTCCCCTTTCTCCACATCCTCGCCAACATCTGTCGTTTCCTGACTTGTTAATTTTAGCCATTCTGACTAGTGTGAGGTGGTATCTCATTGAGGTTTTGATTTGGATTTCCCTGATGCCGAGCGATATTGAGCAGTTTTTCATATGTCTGTTGGCCATTTGGATGTCTTCTTTGGAAAAATGTCTGTTCGTGTCTTCTGCACATTTCTTGATTGGCTTACTTATTCTTTGGGTGTTGAGTTTGATAAGTTCCTCATAGATTTTGGATACTAGCCCTTTATCTGATATGTCATTTGCAAATATCTTCTCCCATTCTGTCAGTTGTCCTTTGGTTTTGTTGACTGTTTCCTTTGCTGTGCAAAAGCTTTTTATCTTGGGGGCGCCTGGGTGGCTCAGTTGGTTAAGCGACTGCCTTTGGCTCAGGTCATGATCCTGGAGTCCTGGGACCGAGTCCTGCATTGGGCTCCCTGCTCAGCGGGAGTCTGCTTCTACCTCTGGCCCTCACCCCTCTCATGTGCTCTCTCTCTTTCATTCTCTCCCTCAAATAAATAAAAGATCTTTAAAAAAAAAAAAAAGCTTTTTATCTTGATGAAGTCCCAATAGTTCATTTTTGCCCTTGCTTCCCTTGCCTTTGGAGATTTTCTAGGAAGAAGTTGCTGCGGCTGAGGTCAAAGAGGTTGCTGCTTCTGTTCTCCTCTAGGATTTTGATGGACTTCTGTCTCACATTTAGGTCTTTCATCCATATTGAGTCTATTTCTGGGTGTGGTGTAAGGAAATGGTCCAGTTTCATTCTTCTGCATGTGGCTGTCCAATTTTCCCAACACCATTTTTTGAAGAGACTGTCTTTTTTCCATTGGACATTCTTTACTGCTTTGTTGAAGATGAGTTGACCATAGAGTTGAGGGTCCATTTCTGGGCTCTCTATTCTGTTCCATCGATCTATGTGTCTGTTTTTGTGCCAGTTCCATACTGTCTTGATGATGACAGCTTTGTAATAGAGCTTGAAGTCAGGAATTGTGATGCTGCCAGATTTGCTTTTCTTTTTCAACATTCCTCTGGCTATTCAGGGTCTTTTCTGGTTCCATACAAATTTTAGGATTATTTGTTCCATTTCTTTGAAAAAAGTTGATGGTATTTTGATAGGGATTGCTTTGAGTGTGTATATTGCTCTAGGTAGCATTGACATCTTCACAATATTTGTTCTTCCAATCCATGAGCATGGAACGTTTTTCCATTTCCTTGTGACTTCCTCAATTTCTTTCATGAGTATTTTATAGTTTTCTGAGTACAGATTCTTTGCCTCTTTGGTTAGATCTATTCCTAGGTATTTTATGGTTTTGGGTGCAATCGTAAATGGGATCGACTCCTTAATTTCTCTTTCTTCTGTCTTGTTGTTGGTGTATAGGAATGCCACTGATTTCTGTGCATTGATTTTATATCCTGCCTCTTTACTGAATTCCTGTATGAGTTCTAGCAGTTTTGGGGTGGAGTCTTTTGGATTTTCCACATAAAGTATCATATCATCTGCAAAGAGTGAGAGTTTAACTTCTTCTTTGCTGATTCAGATGCCTTTGATTTCTTTTTGTTGTCTGATTGCTGTGGCTAGGACTTCTAATACTATGTTGAATAGAAGTGGTGATAGTGGACATCCCTGCCATATTCCTGACCTTAGGGGGAAAGCTCTCAGTTTTTCCCCATTGAGAATGATATTCGCTGTGGGTTTTTCATAGATGGCTTTTATGATATTGAGGTATGTACCCTCTATCCCTATACTCTGAAGAGTTTTGATCAAGAAAGGATGCTGTACTTTGTCAAATGCTTTTCTGCATCTATTGAGAGGATCATATGGTTCTTGTTCTTTCTTTTATTAATGTATTGTATCACACTGATTGATTTGCAGATGTTGAACCAACCTTGCAGCCCAGGGATAAATCCCACTTGGTCGTGGTGAATAATCCTTTTAATGTACTGTTGGATCCTATTGGCTAGTATTTTGGTGAGAATTTTTGCATCCACATTCATCAGGGATATCGGTCTGTAATTCTCCTTTTTGACAGGGTCTTTGTCTGGTTTTGGGATCAAGGTAATGGTGGCCTCATAAAACGAGTTTGGAAGTTTTCCTTCCGTTTCTATTTTTTGGAACAGTTTCAGAAGAATAGGTGTTAATTCTTCTTTAAATGTTTGGTAGAATTCCCCTGGGAAGCCATCTTGTCCTGGGCTTTTGTTTGTTGGGAGATTTTTGATGACTGCTTCAATTTCCTTCGTGGTTATAGGTCTGTTCGGGTTTTCTATTTCTTCCTGGTTCGGTTTTGGTAGTTGATAGATCTCTAGGAATGCATCCATTTCTTCCAGATTATCTAATTGGCTGGCATATAGTTGCTCATAATATGTTCTTATAATTGTTTGTATTTCTTTGGTGTTGGTTGTGGTCTCTTCTCTATCATTCATGATTTTATTTATTTGGGTCATTTCTCTCTCTTTTTTTTTGATAAGTCTGGCCAGGGGTTTATCAATCTTGTTAATTCTTTCAGAGAACCAGCTCCTAGTTTCGTTGATCTGTTCTACTGTTCTTTTGGTTTCTATTTCATTGATCTCTGCTCTGATCTTTATTATTTCTCTTCTCCTGCTGGGTTTAGGCTTTATTTGCTGTTCTTTCTCCAGCTCCTTCAGGTGTAGGGTTAGGTTGTGTACTTGAGACCTTTCTTGTTTCTTGAGAAAGGCTTGTATTGCTATATACTTTCCTCTTCGGACTGCCTTTGCTGCATCCCAAAGATTTTGAACAGTTGTGTTTTCATTTTCATTGGTTTCCATGAATTTTTTTAATTCTTATTTAATTTCCTGGTTGACCCATTCATTCTTTAGTAGGATGTTCTTTAGCCTCCATGTATTTGCGTTCTTTCTGACTTTCCTCTTGTGATTGAGTTCTAGTTTCAAAGCATTGTGCTCTGAAAATACGCAGGGAATAATCCCAATCTTTTGGTACCAGTTGAGACCTGATTTGTGACCTAGGATGTGATCTATTCTGGAATATGTTCCATGGGCACTAGAGAAGAATGTGTATTCCATTGCTTTGGGATGGAATGTTCTGAATAGGTCTGTGAAGTCCATTTGGTCCAGTGTGTCATTTAAAGTCTTTATTTCCTTGTTGATCTTTTGCTTAGATGATCTATCTGTCCATTTCAGTGAGGGGGGTGTTAAAGTCCCCCACTAATATTGTATTGCTGTTGATGTGTTTCTTTGCTTTTGTTATTAATTGCCTTATATAATTGGCTGCTCCCATGTTAGGGGCATAGATATTTACAATTGTTAGATCTTCTTGTTGGACAGACCCTTTCAGTAGGAAATAATGTCCTTCCTCATCTCTTATTATTGTCTTTGGTTTAAAATCTAATTTGTCTGATATAAGGATTGCCACCCCAGCTTTCTTTTGGTGTCCATTAGCATGGTAAATGGTTTTCCACCCCCTAAGTTTCAACCTGGGGGTGTCTTTGGATCTAAAAATGAGCCTCTTGCAGACAGCATATCGATGGGTCCTGTTTTTTTATCCAATCTGATACCCTGTGTCTTTTGATTGGGGCATTTAGCCCATTTACATTCAGGGTAACTCTTGAAAGATAGGAATTTAGTGCCATTGTATTGCCTGTAAGGTGACTGTTACTGTATATTGTCTGTGTTCCTTTCTGGTCTACGTTATTTTTAGGCTCTCTCTTTTCTTAGAGGACCCCTTTCAATATTTCTTGTAGGGCTGGTTTAGTGTTTGCAAATCCCTTTAGTTTTTGTTTGTCCTGGAAGCTTTTTATCTCTCCTTCTATTTTCAGTGACAGCCTAGCTGGATATAGTATTCTTGGCTGCATATTTTTCTCGTTTAGTGCTCTGAATATATCATGCCAGTCCTTTCTGGCCTGCCAGGTCTCTGTGGATAGGTCTGTTGCCAATCTAATGTTTCTACTGTTGTAGGTTACATATCTCTTCTCCTGAGCTGCTTTCAGGATTTTCTCTTTGTCTCTGAGACTCGTAAGTTTTACTATTAGAGGTTGGGGTGTTGACTTTTTTTTATTGATTTTGAGGGGGGTTCTCTGTGCCTCCTGGATTTTGATGCCTGTTTCCTTCCCCAAATTAGGGAAGTTCTCTGCTATAATTTGCTCCAATATACCTTCTGCCCCTCTCTCTCTTTCTTCTTCTTCTGGGATCCCAATTATTCTAATATTGTTTCATTTTATGGTATCACTTATCTCTCAAATTCTGCCCTCGTGATCCAGTAGTTGTTTTTCTCTCTTTTTCTCAGCTTCTTTATTTTCCATCATTTGGTCTTCTATATCACTAATTCTCTCTTCTGCCTCATTTATCCTAGCAGTTAGAGCCTCCATTTTTGATTGCACCTCATTAATAGCCTTTTTGGTTTCGACTTGGTTAGATTTTAGTTCTTTTATTTCTCCAGAAAGGGTTTCTCTAATATCTTCCATCTTTTTCCAAGCCCAGCTAGTATCTTTAAAATTGTCATTCTGAACTCTAGTTCTGACATCTTACTAATGTCAGTATTGATTAGGTCCCTGGCAGTCTGTACTGCCTCTTGTTCTTTTTTTTTGATGTGATTTTTTCTGTCTTTTCATTTTGTCCAGAGGAGAATAGATGAATGAGAAAACAAAATGCTAACAGGGTAACAACAATCCCAGAAAAATATATACTAAACAAATCAGAAGGGACCTGAAACCAGGGGAAAAGAAAGAGAAAGGAAGAAAAAAGAAAAAAAGAAAAAGAAAAAGATAAACAAACAAACAAAAAAACAGAATATGATCAAATATGATCAGGCTGGTGCACAGATCAGTGCCACACACTAGATTTTGGGCATATTTTGGTCTGTTAGAAGAAAGTGCCTCCCAAAATTTTAAAGAAAGAAAAAGTTATATATGTACAAATATAAGGGTAAGTATGATGAAGGGATGGAATATGACTGTAAAGATGAAAATTATAAAAGATTTTATAAAAGGAATTGTTAAGAAGTTGGTTGAAAAAAGAAAGAAGAGGATTAAAAAAAAAACGGGAGAGAATGTGATCAGGCAGGAGACTAGAACAAAGCCATACACTAGAGATTTGGGGCACGTATTGGTCTGTTAGAAGAAACTGTATCCCAAAATTTTAAAGAGAGAACAACTTATATATATATATATACCAAAAATAAGGTTAACTACTATGAAGGGATAGAATATGACTCTAAAAATGAAAAATAAAAAAGATTTTTTAAAAAAGGGATTGATAAGATGTTGGTTGAAAAAGGGCAAAAGAAAAATTCAAAAAAAAAAAGAAAAAGAAAAAAAGGAAATTAAAAAAATTAACTTTGAAAGATTAAAGAATCATGGGGAAAAAGCCATTAATTCTATGTGCAGTATTCCCCTAGTGCTGGAGTTCTGCCGTTCTCATTGATTGGTAAACTTGGTCTTGGCTGGCTGTTCTCGCTGATCTTCTGGGGGACAGGCCTGTTGCCATGGTTCCCAAAAGTCTTTGCCGGAGGTGGAATTGCCCCGCCCTTGCCAGTCCAGGCTAAGTAATCTGCTTCGGTTTGCTCTCGGGAGCATTTGTTCCCTGAAAGCTTTCCGTACAGCTTTGGAGGACGAGAGTGAAAATGATGGCCTCCCAATCTCCACCCCGGAGGAGCCGAGAACTCAGGACCCCGCTCCTCAGTGCATCCCCAGAGAAAAGCAGTCAGTCACTCCTGTCTCCCCGGTCTCAGGCGGCACTCCGTGCTCACCCAGCCTGTGACTGAGCATTTCTATCTCTGGCACCTGATCCCGAGTGGAGTCTCCAAACCCAGCAGATCCCCGCGGTGCGCTCCTGCGCTGCTCCTCCCGGAGGAGGAAGGGGAGTCTCCCTGGATCTGTCACTTGTTGGGTCCCTGCTGGAAGCGCAGTGGCCCGACTGTGCTGCGGATCCCGGTTTATGGCAACCCCGAGCTGAGAGCCCGTGCCTCGGCTCCATCTCTGCAACCGGCTTCCCTGCTCCGATCCCTGGGAGCTCTGCCACACTCAGGCACCCCCCAGTCTTTCTGTGACCCCGAGGGTTCCACGCCCCGCTTAGCCACTGGAGCGACATCCCTCAGTGGAGCAGGCTTCTAAAAGTTCCAATTTTGTGCTCTGTGGCTCTATCACTTGCGGGTAGCAGCTGACGGAGGCCCCCTCCCCCGCCATCTATCCTCCCCAGTATCACCTCAGATTCACTTCTCCCCATGTCCTACCCTTCCAGAAAGTGGTCGCTTTTCTGTTGAGAGAGTTGCTGCTATTCTTTTCTTAGATCTCCTGTTGAGTTCGTAGGTGTTCAGAATGGTTTGATCCCTATCTTGCTGAATTCCTGGGACCAGAGGAAATTTAGGTCTCCTACTCCTCCGCCATCTTGCTCCTCCCTCATGTATAAAATATTGTAGGGTATAAAGCACCATATACAAAGAATACCCACATCTTACCCAGTTTAGGAAATGAAATTTTACCATCATTTTGAAACTCCTAAGGAGTCCTCCCTGATCTTCTGCTCTGTCATAAATAACCAATAACCACTTCCCTGAAATTTTAGTTATTACTTTCTTTTTTCTTTCATATCACTTTACCTGTTTTGCCACATATATTTATTTTTTCAATAAGTTACTCTAGTTTTTCATAATATGTGTAATGTTATGCTTTCACTTGCAATTTCTGCCTTGTTTCTTGACTATTATATTTCTGGGATTTCTGTATATTGCATTTAGCTATAGTTCATTCATTTCACTCTTATACAGTGAATTATATATCATTTATAATTTCTACTATTAATGGACACATGGATTATTTTCAGTATTTTGATTATAAACAGATGCTTTAACCTATTTGTACATATTTCCAGTACACATGTGCAAATCTTTCTTTAGTGCAGTAGTTCTCACATTTTAGCTCTATAATCACCTAGAGAGCTTATTAAAACATGAGATTGGGCTTCAACCTCAGTGTTTCTAATTCAGAGGTTAGGGATAGGCTTGTATTAAGGTTTTCCAGATTAACAGCACCAACAAAAAATATATAGGCATAAATATATATAAGAAAAGATATAGGAATTGGCTCACACAGTGATGGAGGAGGAGAAGTCCTATGATCTGCTGTCTATAAGCTGGAGAACCAGGATAATGCAGTCCAAGGTGGAAGGCCTGAGAGGGAAGAAGGGGGCAAACTAGGGTAAGTCCCAGAGTCTGAAGACCCCATAATCAGAGGTTCCAATATCTGATATCTGACAGCAGGAGAAGATAGATGTCCAAGCTCAAGAAGAGAGAGGAAATTTGCCTTTCCTCCCCTTTTTGTTCTATTCAGGCCCTCCAGGGATTGAATGATGCACACCCACATTGGTAAGGGAGATTTTTTTAGTCTACTGACTCAAATGCTAATCTCTTCCAGAAACACCCTCACAAATAATGTTTTACCAACTATCTGGGCACCCCTTAGCCCAATTAGGTTGATATACAAAATTAACCATCATACAGCCCAAGATTGTGCATTTCTAAGAAGTTCCGAGGTGACATGGATGCTACACGTCCAAGAAGGAACTTTGAGAACATCTGCTCTAGAGTATATAGCTAGGAGGAGAATTGCTGAGTCCTAGGGAAACATCAATTTCAAATTTATTATATATTGCAATGTTGCATTCCAACATGTTTATATCAATATAAACTTTTACCAGCAGTTTGTATAAATGTTTTGATTTCTCCATATCTTTGTCAATACCTGTTAGTGTGTAATTTCTGCCAAAAAGGGGAGTGTGATATTATCTCCTTGTATTTTAATTTGAATTTTCCTGATTACACAATAGAGTTGAGTATATTTTCATGTTTATTAGTGATACATTCTTCCTTTTAGTTCCTATTCTGTATTTTCTATTGGGTTTGGGTTTTTTTTTTTTTTTTTTTTTTTAATAGAAGTTCTTCTATGGTCTCTTCATGAAGACTCTTACATAACTATTTTTAAAACCATCTAATTTTATCTTACAAGATTTAGGAGAAAAGTTGTTTTTAGTTTTTATCCTTCTCGACTCATGAACATATGGCTACTTTTTGCTGCTTAATACAGACTTGATGATAAAAATAGAGTTATTTATTAAAAACCTGCCCCCACCAAATAACAAATTATCTGATGATGTTTCATTCACTCCATCACTACCTCCCAGTCAAAGTCACAGCTTTGTCTCTTGCACCCCATTGTTAGCCTCTTCCTCACCCCCACCCAACCGCTCCCTTCTCTTGCTTCTACTTCAGCCTCTCTAAAAGCTATCCCCAGGGGGCACCTGAGTGGCTCAGTTGTTAAGCATCTGACTTTGGCTCAGGTCATGATCCCAGGGTCCTGGGTTCGAGCCCCACATCGGGCTCCCTGCTCAGCAGGAAGCCTGCTTCTCCCTCTCCCACTCCCCCTGCTTGTGTTCCCTCTCTCGCTGTGTCTCTCTCTGTCAAATAAATAAATAAAATCTTTAAAAAAATAAAATAATAAAAAATAAAAAAATAAAAGCTATCCCCAGTCAAAAGCAAGACTTACCTTTGCAAAGCACAAATCAAATCATCTCCTTCTCCATGTAAATTCTTCAATGATTTCCTATTATAACACTTAGAATAAAATCTGCATTCCCTACCATGACAACAAGGCCTAGATCTTACTCCATTCTCAGTTCTGCCACTCTCCTCCTAAATCACCAAAGTGTGGCCATTCTTGCCCTGTTCCTGTTTCTCAAACACTCCAAATCTGTTCCTCCTTCTCTAAGACATTTCCTCAGAAAGGCCACCCAGACTATCCTACCTAAAGTAGCTCCCTCTCCTACTCTTCAAACTCATATATTCTTTATTCCCAATCTTGATTTGTCTTCACAGAATTTATCTACGTGACATTATTTTTGATATTATAACTTTTAATCATCTATCTTTGGCCTCTACTAAAATGTCATCACCATTGGCTTAAAAGATTGTTTTGTTCATCTCAATATTCATCTCAGTATCTCAGTGCCTACAGGAGTTCCTAGTAACAATTATGCTCTCTACAAATATTTATTAAATAAATGAAGACATTAGTTGCCCATAATCCTCACAGTCTTTTTAGCTATATAATCCTTGAAGGTAGACACTGGATATCATTCATCTTAACAAACCCACAATCTTAATACATGATCTACAGCACATTGTAGCCCCTAAATAAAAGTGTCTTAAATAAACTAATAATGTACATAAGTAGGATTATTATCATTCCAGATATGAGGAAACTGGGAATCAGAGTGCTTGGTTATGCTTGGTTAAAGAGTCAGAAACCTGTCAGTCTCCAAAGCTATTCCACCGTGTCGTGTTCTTTCAACCTGACATCACACCAATGGGACACTGCAATTAGGATGAGTAGATGGATTAGGATGGTTCACATCAATAATATAGCCTGCAAAACCTGTGATATCAAAGAGCATTAGAGATGAATCAGAATTCTCAGTTCCCTCAATTTTTGAAAGGTCTTTTCCCCACTCTTCTTCAACCTGGAAATTCCTTGAGGTAAAAGGGTAGTTTCTCATTTATTCAAATAGCCATGTGCTCCAGTAATATTTGGAGAAAGTGGTATGTTGATTAATGCTTACATTTTTTTAAGACATACTTCTTGTTTGTAATGGTAATTTGAGTGCTGATGTTTAACTCCTTCCTTTTCCAAGTATCCACTGAAATGCCAAACACAAAATTATCTAGAAGTCTACATAAATCCTAGAAACAAGCAAAATGGAGCCATATACATGCCAACAATTTCAGGGACTTTCTGTTAAAAATATTTCAGGCAAGTCCTGATTAACGTAGTTGTTAATTCATCTGTGGTTAAGAATATGTGAATAAATAGGATATTTAATATAGTCATAAAAGGAATCAAGATGAAGAAGAAGCAATAATCAAAAAAGAAAAAAATCCCTAAACCAAAGACAAAATTGAAGCCTCAAATCAAAAAAGTTCTTCAAGAGACAAGCTAAAGTTTTCCTTTGTTTGTTTTTAATTTCAATACCATATTTTTTTTAAAGATTTTTTATTTATTTGACAGCGAGAGAGGGAACACAAGCAGGGGGAGTGGCAGAGGGAGAAGCAGGCTCCCCACCGAGCAGGGAGCCCGATGCGGGGCTCGATCCCAGGACCCTGGGATCATGACCCGAGCGGAAGGCAGACGTTTAACGACTGAGCCACCCAGGCGCCCCTTCAATACCATCTTTAAAAATAAAATCTTGGGACACCTGGGTGGCTCAGTCATTAAGCATCTGCCTTCCGCTCGGGTCATGATCCCAGGGTCCTGGGATCGAGCCCCGCATCGGGCTCCCTGCTCGGCGGGGAGCCTGCTTCTCCCTCTCCCTCTGCCTGCCACTCCCCCTGCTTGTGCTCTCTCTTTCTGTCAAATAAATAAATAAAATCTTTTAAAAAATAAAAAAATAAAAATAAAATCGACACACTTCCAAACAGAAAAAGTAGGTCTTAAAAGCAAAGAATCTATTTGTCATTGGAATTCTCTTCCTTACATTAAAGACAAAATGCTACGAAAGAATAGAGCAATGTTTTAAGAATGTGCCACGTACCTAAAGGATGACTTATAAGTGAGAAAAGAAAAAAAAAAAAAAAGAACTGTAATAAGAGTGCTTGAGAATGGCAAAGAAGTGGTATGAAAAATTGTGGTGAGTAATAAAACTAATGAAACTTCACATAGGTTTAAGATACCTCTTAGAATAGTAACAAAACAAAATTTTCCCAAAAAAATTCTATAAAGAAAAGAAAGTTTATAAAATACAAATTTAAATCTAGAGATCATCTGAAAAAATCTTGGAGATGATGAGAGAAGAGATGAGAAAAACTGTCAAATATATCATCTTATCCAAAGGAAAGTTATGCCAGTGCTGGACCAACCTTCCCTCAGATCTTGTTTGCCCTTACTCTGGTCTGCTTTATATTGAAGGGAGGGATTCCTTTAGATTGTGTTTCCAGCTGGGGTTAGCATGTGAGAGACATCAAAAGGAGACTGGAGGGAGTGATTAAGGCTTCATCCCCACCTCTCTCTGTCTTGAGTGGCATCTTCCACAGCAGTTGCTTTCCCTTCAGGGCCAAGGCTCCCGAGATAGGTCCATCATGGTTCTAGCTTCAGCCAGGCGACCTGGATAAAGATAAAAATACACTATCTTTAGATGAAAAAGAAGACAGATTATGCCATCTCCCAAAATATAATTATCTAGATGACTATGTTATGACTCAAAATTAAATATTACATCTGAAATACAAAAAATATATAAATATAAGTATATATTTATATAAATATACATTATATATAAATAGTATATATAATTTATATAAATATAAATATAAATATATAAATACAAAAAATGAATATTATTAGACACAAGAAAATCAATATTATCGTAATTTATAGCTAGCAACTTATAAAAGCTCTGATTCCTCATTCTAGAAGAGTCTTTTCTTAGTTATTTATCTCTTACAAAAAGACTTACTATATTTCAGGTTATCATTACACTGAATATAACATTTATCTATTAATATTTGTTTACTTATTTATATTGGTTCCTGATTTTTACTACTATGAAAAATAATACATAATAATGCAATAAACATCCTTGAATGTGTATTGTGTGGGTGTAAATATCAATGCAGGTGATTCTATTTTATGGAATGTATTTCCAAGGGTGGAATTATTATGTCAAAAATATGTATAATTTAGGGGCGCCTGAGTGGCTCAGTAGGTTAAGTGACTCTTGATTTAAGCTCAGGTCATCTCAGCATTATGAGATTGAGCCCCACATCCTCAATCTTAGCATGGAGCCTCTTAGTATTCTTTCCCTTTCCCTTTCCCTCTGCCTCTCCAACCCCTCCCTCTCTAAATGTGTATATATATACATTTATATATATACATTTATATATATACTTTATATTTATATATATATACTTTAATACATAAATATATATGTATATTTTAATATAAAAATATGTATACTTTAAAGCTTAACAGACATCGCCAGATCCTTTTTCCAAAAGGGCTGAAATTTTTTACCTAACCACCAGCAGTGAATGAAATATTATCAGAATCAAATGAGGTTGGATTCTGGTCAGTGTTGCAGAAGCATCTCAGTCTTTAAAATAATCAGCCCAGGGGCACCTGGGTCAGTCAGTCAGTTGAGCGTCCCTAGCACCAGTAGATTTCACTGTACTTTTTAATTTTTGCTATCCTTATAGATATAAAGAGATATCTAGCTTTTACTTCAATTTGTATCTTCATGGTTACTAAAGAAATGCAGAGTCTTTTTACATTAGCAATTTGGATATGCAATTCTGTGAACTGTCTTTCCTATCCATTTTCCTATTGGGCTGTTTGGCCTTTCATGATGGTTCACAAGAGTTCTTTCTATATTAAAAATTAGGAATTCCCAGTGCTTTTCATTTCATGACACTCATTTGTATGTCATCATGAGATAAACAGACTTAGGAGTCAATGCATATTTTTACATCCTGGGGTAAATAGACTGTGAGGCTGCCAGTGACTGCACTGGACCAGCCTGGGGTTTCTAGCTCCCTCCCTGCTGAAAGGAAGCCCAAAAAGGGAAACATCTTGCCAGAGATGTAAACCGTATCAGGTCCTGATTGGACCAGATATAATATCAACAATTGATAGGATAACAAATTGCCAAACTTATTATTTAAATATTGACTTTGATCTTTACTCATATGTTTTTTACGTTGTCCAAAATTTTTATGTTTTGTGCTGTGACTTCTAGAGTTAGTGTCTTATAAGAAATTCCCCTCCACCCTTGAAATTTACTCTAGTTTTTAAAGATTTTCATCCAAGATTTTTGCAAATCGTGTATGATAAAACTTTAACATTATTCTCTTTTACAGATGGACATTTTAGAAGATGCTAAAGTAAAAACAAGAACATAAGATGCTCCCAACTTCTGAACAATTATACACATTTGTGCTGGCTGAAACAAAGTGAACAAGAAAAATAATTCTCTGGAATACTTTCAGTTGAACAATATTTTACTGATATTTTTCAAAGAAAGGAACATGGTATCATCTAAAAATCCTTTCCATGGGAATTGAGTCCTTGCTCTAGGTGCTGCTCAGTCCCTGGTTTAGCAACCTCTCAGCTTCTCTTGATCTCAGTATTGGCATTGTTAAAGAGGTGTACTGAATTAAACAACGTCAGGGACCTTTCTTTCTTACATTCCACAATTCTACTACTTTGCTCAGAGTTACAGGTTAATCAGTCAGAAGAAACTTTCAGAAATTTCCTTTGGAAATTTATTTTTCTGGATATCGGTGGCATTTCCTTTGGGGAAGTCCACTGAAGATAATTCCCAGTGTTAGAAACTTATATTTATTTTCTTCTCTTTCTTTATGAGAAAATAATATCTTGATGACTGGCTTTTAAGTACTACTTAAGTTCACTGTTGAGGTGACCAAGATTATGGTCTTACCCATGGGATTCACAATTTACAAAAATTATTACCTTGGGAATATCTGTTTAAAAAGGAAGAAACAAGTTTTGGAAAACCAGGCAGCTTTTAGGGGCACTTTGTCAATTCTTTCCATGTTATGCAACAGAATTTCATGAGTCAGGATCAGGGTTCAAAATAAAATTAGGCATCAAATTTATACATTGTAGTTCAAAATTGTATAGTTTTTTAAGTGTTAGCAGAACTTAGGCTGATGATTTTATTTTTTTTAAAGACTTATTTATTTTAAAGAGAGAGGGAGAGGTGAGGCAGAGGGATAAGGAGAGGGGAACCAGACTCCCCGCTGAGCATGAGCCAGGTATAGGGCTTAGTCCCACAACCCTGAGATCATGACCTGAGCTGAAACCAAGAGTCAGACGCTCAACTGACTGACTGACCCAGGTGCCCCTGGGCTGATTATTTTAAAGACTGAGACGCTTCTGCAACACTGACCAGAATCCAACCTCATTTGATTCTGATATTTCATTAATCTTCCATCAGTCTAAAAGTTTCACTGATTTTGCTAAAAGTCAGAATTCATCATTTTTAAAACATGACTCAAGAAAAACAGTAAATAGGGCATTATTCCTATAATAAAATTCTGCCACCAATATTAGCATCTGAACAAAGTCTTGCTATAATCATAGATGAGTTGCCTCTCCTTTCTTTTCTGTTCAAGACATGTCTTATCTACTTTTGAAGGATCTTTCTTAGATATCTGTCCAAGTGAAATTCATTTAAGCAAGGTGACACAAAGAGTAGCTATAAAAAAGTTCTATATACCTGAAATAGGAGAGGCTTTTGTTTTGTTTTGTAGACTCTGAGGGATAAAAATGACTCTTTGTACACATCTAATTTTAGCTAAATTGGATCGTATCAAATAGATTGAGGCATTCTAAATGAAAAACTTTAAATACATTGTTTTGGCTTTTGTCTCCTCCTTTTCACTTCCCCCTTTCCTCAAACACGACCTATCCCATCCAAGATAATACATATTGATATTGTGTATATGTTCCTTTTTGTTTTTACTTTTATCTGTGTTCATATAAATATGTATACACATATGTACAAATTTGCATACATATGAATATACACAAATATCATCACATAGAGATAGATATAAATGTCCTAATTTTTGTACAGAATTTTGTTTCTTGCTTTGTTTTAAGAATTGACTTCATTTTCTGGATTTTGCCACCATTAACAAAGCTAAGCACCCATCTTTGAACATATATATTCTTATGTTTGCTGCTTCTATCTCTGTAGGATAGACTCCCAGGATTAAGACTGCTTGGTCAAAGAGTTATTTTTGTGTCTTTTAAACACACAAAATAATAAATATGCATTTATTTTGTATAATATACATATAACAAAATGTATAATAAAATACATCAAAGTATATTTTTCATTTTATATATATATTGCCAAGTTGCTTTTTCCCCCAAACCTGCAAACTCACAATTTGACCTTCTTTTACTATTATTGTGAACACTAGGTATTCCAGCTTTAAAATTTTTTCCAGTCTAAGCATTAGATCTCATTATCAATTTAATTTGTACTTTCTGAACTACTAGTGAAGCGAACCATCTTTTCATGTTTGGTGTCCACTTAGATATGCTCTTCTCTGAATTGCCTCTTCCTATTTGACAAATTTCCCATTGGTTTGTAACTTTTCTCATAGAATTCTTAACATCATGTTGTATAAATTTTAATCCTTTGACTGTCTTCTGTTTTGCAAACTTTTTTTTCCCCCAAAAAATACCATTTATCTCTTGACTTTGCTGACATTTCATCTTTCAATTTTTTTTTAATGTTGTCAATCCTTTCTATATCTTTTTAAATGACTTCTGGGTTTCTAGTCTTGGTTAAGATCTCTCTAACTTCAAGTTGTATATATAGCTTCCTAGATTTTTCTAAGATATTTATTGTTTAATTCATATATTTAAGTGCGAATCCATTTGGAGTGTGTTTTTGGCAGTAATGTGAAATGGACAAAATTTTACTTATTTTTTTTTCATTTGGAAGCCACTTTTGCCAAATCATTTGTGCTTGTGTTATCCCATTCAGTGGAAAGTCTACTTTTGTCAGATTTGAATTTTCATTTATGCCTGGATCTATTTCTGGATTCTTTATTTCATTCCACTGGTCTACTTGTTTATTCCCATGGGCTACCACTCATTTGATTATAATGGCTTAATAATATGTTCTGGATCTATAAAGAATGGGAACTCCCCTTATTCTTCATCTATGCATTTTTTTATTTGAGTATAGTTGACATGTAATGTTCATTACATTATTTTGGGTGTACAACATAGTAATTCAACATCTCTATATGTTACGCTATGCTCACCATACATGTAGCTACCATCTGTCACCATACAACACTATTACAGTATTATTGACTATATTCCCTATGCTGTGTCTTTTATTCCATGACTTATTCATTCCTCAAAAAAGTAAAAATAGAAATATATGATCCAGTAATTCCACTATGGGGTATTTACCAATAGAAAATGAAAACACTAATTTGAAAAGATATATGCACCCCTATGTTTATTACAGCATTAATCACAATAGCCAAGATATGGAAGCAACCCAAGTGTCCATCAATAGATGAATGGATAAAGATGTGGTATATATTGTTCATTGTCTTTTACAAGTTTCTTGGCTATTGATGACTTTATTATTCTATGCAAAATTCAAGATCATTTTATTTATTTATGAAAAAGGTTCAACATTTCTTAGGATTTATAGAGAAAGAGCATTTTTAGTATATACATTTCTCAAAAAGGTAATTTTGATTTTAGTTTTACTTGTCTTTTTCTTATGCTCACTGGAAAAACTCATACAAACTGGCCCAGAGGGAGATGACTTTATTTGAAGTATGAAGTACATTATAAATCTTTGGAATAATTCTGGCAATGTGACATTTATTCCTCTGTGTACACATAGGAACAAGAAGGTTAAGTTTCCATAGAAAACAAAAAGGAAAAGATTTAGTTTTATTACTCTCTTTGTATCTCAAAAGAAAAATCTTTCACAATGTTTTGGGATATAGTGGAGAAAAATGTATTTTTCCTTATTTTCCTAACTGACATACATTACATTATCTCATATCCTTTCTTGCTGTGGTCTGGCATAGTTTACTATAAGGTGTAGCGAAATACCTTTAAGATATATTTCAGCCTGAGATACTTGACCAAATACCTGTACAAAGGAAATCTTATCATTTGACACATCTGTTCTGAGGGCAAGTAAGAATATCTTCATTTCTAATTTTCATTAAGATTATATATATTTCTTTTTTTATTTTTTAAAAGATTTTATTTATTTATTTATTTATTTATTTATTTATTTATTTATTTATCTATCTATCTATCTATTTGAGAGAGAGAGCTAGAGTGAGGGACCACAAGCAGTGGTGGGGGGGCGCAGTAGAGGGAGAGAGAGAGAGAGAAGCAGGCTCCTCGCTGAGCGGAGACCCAGGTGTGGGGCTCTATCCCAGGACCCCGGGATCATGACCTGAGCCAAAGGCAGACGCTTAACCGACTGAGCCACCCAGGTGCCCCTATTTATATTTATTTCTTAAAAAGCTTTTGGGGGCTCCTGGGTGGCTCAGTTGGTTAAGCAACTGCCTTCGGCTCGGGTCATGATCTCAGGGTCCTGGGATTGAGCCCCACATCGGGCTCCCTGCTCAGCGGGAAGCCTTCTTCTCTCTTTTCCACTCCCCCTACTTGTGTTCCCTCTCTCACTGTCTCTCTCTCTGTCAAATAAATAAATAAAATCTTAAAAAAAAATAGTTCTAAATTTTGTGATACTTTAGATCTGGAAAAAAACGAAATTTAATTGAATGTCTTTTTTGGTTTAATGGAAAAGGCAAAGGTTTGGCATTTTACATATTTGAATTCAAATCCTGATTCAACTGTGTGACTTTGGGCAAGTTATGCAAACATTCTGAGCCTGAGGTTCTTCACCTATAAAATAATGCTATCATAGAAACTACTGCATAATTGCAAGAATTAAATGGAACTAAAGGTCTAATACAGTGTCTGGCAACCATGTTATTCTGAATACTACTATTATTGCTATAGGTAGGAAATAGATAAAGCTTTATTTATTACAATTTTACAGTGTATCTATTTATCTATTATCCTTACAAATAAGACTTCCTTATTTCTTCCTAACAGGACTATATAATTTGATTTTTAAAATCCATTAACTCTTTAATTCAAGATAAATATACTGAGCACTAATTATGAGCCACATACTATCCTGCACACTGAGGATGCAGAGGTAAATTAGGCGGGCTCCTTTTTCTGGTGTAGCTTACCTTTTAATGATAAAATATATATAAACAAAGAAATAACAAAAATAATTAGGTTACAAAAAGCATTATAAATGAAATAGCATGATGTGACACAGTAACTCAGTAATGTGCAGCAGTTACATGTTTGAAAGTTCCATCTGAACAGTTTTTAAATGTTCAAAATATATATGCTATTTATTTCAAGTGTGAGCTAAATATTTTATAACGTGACAGTGCAATATTTTTTAAATTGAGAAATAAAGATCTCCTTTAAAGAAACTGATTAAATAATTTATAATTAATACAGCAATTACTTAATGGGTACTTCAATTCACAAAACATTTTGGCAACCCAGTTACATTCTAATTACATAGTAGGTGTAGAACTCTATAATTAGGTCCTAGAAATACAAAGATTTAGAAACTCAGGCCATGTCCTCAATATCCATAACTATAACAATGTGATTAAGACTACACTAGGGATTTAAAAGGAACACAGGATCCCAGAGAAAACATTTTTTTTTTTTAAGATTTTATTTATTTATTTGACAGAGAGAGACACAGCGAGAGAGGGAACACAAGCAGGGGGAGTGGGAGAGGGAGAAGCAGGCTTCCCGCAGAGCAGGGAGCCCGATGCGGGACTCGATCCCAGGACCCCGGGACCATGACCTGAGCCGAAGGCAGTCGCTTAACCAACTGAGCCACCCAGGCGCCCGAAAACATTTTTACTTACACTTCTGGACTTCTATTGAAAACTCTTCTCTTACGAGACATCTGTACCACCCTTAACTGCCAAACCTGGATCCTTGGAGTAGGACGGAATAAATTGAACACCTCTTTTCTTTTTTATGTCTTTATATGTCTTTTTAAATACCACTTTTATTTCTTGTCTCATGCTAAAATGAAGAAATTTGTTTGAAAACAAGCTCTTGGAAGAGGCCCTGACTTCAGAGCCCATTCTCTTTCACTTAGAAAGATGAGAAGTTGCCTTCATCAAATCCAAAAAAAAAAAAAAAAACCCAAACAAACAAACAAAAACCTTACTGCTTGATCCAAATGTGCTCCTGCTCACAGTCTCTATTTTAATCAGGAAATCACTATTGATTTACCTAAACCAAACAAACATCATACTTGAGTTTCCTTTTGTACTACTACTGCCCATATACCATTGTTCACCAGTGTCTCTGGAGTCCCATCTTCTCTGATATTCTCATGATAGCTGCTTCAGATTACATCCTTATCATCTTTATCTAAGATTATAGCAATGGCTGCATAACTATTCTTTCACATCATCAGTCCATACTTTATAGTCTATGAGAGCTAATTTATTTTATTTTTTTATTATGTTATGTTAATCACCATACATTACATCATTAGTTTTTGATGTAAGGTTCCATGATTCATTGTTTGCATATAACACCCAGGGGTCCCTGCAGTACGTGCCCTCTTTAATACCCATCACCAGGTTAACCCATCCCCTCACCCCTCTCCCCTCTAGAACCCTCAGTTTGTTTCTCAGAGTCCATAGACTCTCATGGTTCATCTCCCCCGCCGATTTTCCCTCCTTCATTTTTCCCTTCCTGCTATCTTCTTCTTTTTCTTTTTTTTAACATATAATGTATTATTTGTTTCAAAGGTACAGGTCTGTGATTCAACAGTCTTACACAATTCACAGCGCTCACCATAGCCCATACCCTCCCCAATGTCTATCACCCAGCCACCCCATCCCTCCCACCCCCCACCACTCCAGCAACCCTCAGTTTGTCTCCTGAGATTAAGAATTGCTCATATCAGTGAGGTCATATGATACATGTCTTTCTCTGATTGACTTACTTCGCTCAGCATAACACCCTCCAGTTCCATCCACATCATTGCAAATGGCAAGATTTCATTCCTTTTGATGGCTGCATAATATTCCTTTGTGTGTATATATATATATATATATATATATATATATACACACACACACACACACACACACACACACACACAGCACATCTTCTTTATCCATTCATCTGTCGATGGACATCATGGCTCTTTCCACAGTTTAGCT
Organism: Mirounga leonina; assembly: GCF_011800145.1. Lineage (NCBI taxonomy): Eukaryota > Metazoa > Chordata > Mammalia > Carnivora > Phocidae > Mirounga > Mirounga leonina. The sequence continues at coordinate 43,106,866 of NW_023270268.1, forward strand.
ATTGTGGACATTGCTGCTATAAACATCGGGGTGCATGTACCCCTTCAGATCCCTACATTTGTATCTTTGGGGTAAATACCCAGTAGTACAATTGCTGGATCGTATGGTAGCTCTATTTATTAATCGCTTTTTAAATGATAATCTCATCTTTCTGTTCCCAGGATGAACCTACTTACTTGGGTTATCATGTATTATTTTCTATATTCTTAGCTGGATTTCATTTACTAATATTGGATCTAGGATACTTGCATCCTTGTTAATTAGTGAGATTGGTCTATTCCTTTTTCATCCTATAGTTATGTAGTTTGGTATCAAAATAGCAGCTTTGTAAAATGATTGAAGAATATTTCTCTATATTTCACTTAACTGGAATGAGTTGATAGAACTGGGATTATCTATTCCTTCAATATCTGGCAGAACTCACCTGTAAATCTAGGCATAAAGTTTTCTTTGGAGGAGGTTTTTAATTACTGATTTAGTTTTAAACGCCATATGGAGTATAAATGTTAAATTGTATCTTTCTAGAAAATTGTCCATTCACCTAAGTTTTTATTGCAATATAATTGACATATAACATTATATTTGTCGCAAATGCACAACAAATGATTTGATATATGTATGTATTGCAAAATGATCACCACAAGTTTATTTAGCATCCATCACCACCCATTGTTACAATTTTTTTCTTGTGATGAGCTTATTAGAGCTTATTATTGTTATCAGTCATGCTTGTGTAACTTTCTCCACAGATTTGTATATTCCTTTACCTAAACCTGAATTTGATTGGCCTATGCTTATGAATTCTTTAGGGAACCTTCGTTCAGACCCTGGAGACTAGGTTGAGAGAAACGAGCTACCTTCTCATCTCTCTTTCTTTCTCTCATCTTTTCTTACCCTTCCTTTCCTTTCTCTCATCTTTTCTTTCCCTTCCTTTCCTTTCTTTTTTCTTTTCTTCCCCCCTCCCTTCCTTCCTTCCTCTCTCCCTCCTCTTTCTTTCTTTCATTCATTTTTAGTTTTCATTGAGTCTATGGCTCATGGAGGGTCCTAGCTTTGACTGAGTTTTGCTCCAAATCTCTGCATTGCGTGGATTTGAGGCCTCATTCCTGCTCTAAGCCTCTTTTTGAAGAGATTAGCCTCTATACCCAGGATATTCCCAGAATCAGTTTGTTATCTCTCTGGAGTTTTTTTTCCTCCTTGATATCAAACCCTCGGGATTTCCAGGGAAGGTGGAAATAAGCCTCTGGAGTAAAGGAAAAGAAGTCTTAGCTAACGATATATATGTGTAAATGTTCAGTAGTTGCTTCAAGGTCCCAGATCAGTAATTTTGGATGTTAGAAAAGATGAGATTCTCTGGTATAAAGTAAAAATGCCGCCTTTCTTGTTCAGGGAAAATGTTCCACATTGCTCACAAGGAAATGTCAATCCTTTGGGGTTTTATTGCTTTAGGCAGGGGTCGGGGTGGGGGCGGTGGTGTTTCTTTGTTTGGTTTGGGTTTTAGCAGACTTGACCATTGCCCACCCACCTACCCATCCATTTCCAAACACACTGAAACGGAATATTTATATGAAAAAATGCTTGCCCGAAGTCACCCAATAACCTTACTGAAATTTGACTGCTTCTTTATCTAGAGTGATGAGAACCAGAAATAGCACTAGGGCATAACTGAGCCATTGGAGTATTCTATCTGTGCTGTGAAAACAAATACAACCTTGGGGCGCCTGGGTGGCTCAGATGGTTAGGCGTCTGCCTTCAGCTCAGGTCATGATCCTGGAGTCCTGGGATCGAGCCCCACATTGGGATCCCTGCTCCTTGGGAGCCTGCTTCTCCCTCTGCCTCTCTCTCTCTCTGTCTCTCATGAATAAAAAAAAAAAAATACAACCAATATTAACCCAAGTGGTTTCAGACGTCCCAACTCTCTGCCTAATATTTTAATAACCTCTCCTCAAACATCTTGAAATCCACAAAATCATTTGTAATTGAAGCACCTTCGTCAAGTCCCTCACTTTAGAACAGTTTTTTTGAATTAGAAAATTAGAAATGAAAGTAATCTTCCCTCAGTTGGAAGAAGGATAGATTGTATATGAAACAAGATTTTCTCAAGTATAAAAGCAAGTAAACAAGTGTTCATCTGTTTGGAAATGCAGATGACCTGAGTACATCTTGACAACCTTGAGTGAGTGGTTCTGTTAGCCTGCTCATTCTTCTATTTTCATCTTTCATCTCCCTCACCAAACATCATATACACAACTGGTTCTTACAGGATTCTGTGTAATCAAGGAGACCATTCTATGATGGCACTTGGCTTTATTTCAGTTGTAATTGCTAATCAGAATTGTAGGCATCTGAAACCAGCCCCATTCCATACAGCTACTTGAGATGCCGCTGTCTGTGGCAACAGGGGATGAAGTCAGGAAAATGTTCTGGGTATCCCTCTTGCATTCCGCTTAGACATTTAATCCAACCCCAGCTGGGTTTCGTAAATATATGTCTTCAAAATTAGCCATCTGTGACCTCTCAGTCTCTATTCATAAAATTGGGTTAACACATGTGGACATGCTTTTTGAAAAAAAAGAAAAAACTTTATCTCCATGTTACTTTCCAGAGGCTTTATAACAATTGTACATCTCTTTTCCCATTTTTTTTTCTCTAACCAGCAGGTCAGGTTGTTTTTTTTTAAAAAATAGTAATGAAGTATTTTAGCATAACAATATGTGGTGGGAAAATAAACATCTCTCATGATTAAACTAGAATTCACAGTCCAAATAAACAGTGATGTACAAAGTTCATTGAGAGTTATTTGTTACCAATCATTTGGAAGGTCAACACTTCAGCAGTGTGACTGTCATTTATATTTGTGGTTACTGAACAATATGCACTGAGGAGGACATAAAAGCCTATTTGTGTGGTTGAAAGACCTCAATGTGAGACAGGAGTCCATCCAAATCCTAAAGGAGAACACAGGCAGCAACCTCTTTGACCTCAGCCGAAGCAACTTCTTCCTAGAAACATCGCCAAAGGCAAGGGAAGCAAGGGCAAAAATGAACTATTGGGACTTCATCAAGATAAAAAGCTTTTGCAAAGCAAAGGAAACAGTCAACAAAACCAAAAGACAACTGACAGAATGGGAGAAGATATTTGCAAATGACATATCAGATAAAGGGCTAGTATCCAAAATCTATAAAGAACTCATCAAACTCAACACCCAAAGAACAAAGAATCCAATCAAGAAATGGGCAGAAGACATGAACAGACATTTTTCCAAAGAAGACATCCAAATGGCCAACAGACACATGAAAAAGTGCTCAATATCGCTCGGCATCAGGGAAATCCAAATCAAAACCTCAACGAGATACCACCTCACACCAGTGAGAATGGCTAAAATTAACAAGTCAGGAAATGACAGATGTTGGCGGGGATGTGGAGAAAGGGGAACCCTCCTACACTGTTGGTGGGAATGCAAGCTGGTGCAGCCACTCTGGAAAACTGTATGGAGATTCCTCAAAAAGTTGAAAATAGAGCTACCATATGATCCAGCAATTGCACTACTGGGTATTTACCCCAAAGATACAAAAGTAGGGATCCGAAGGGGTACGTGCACCCCGATGTTTATAGCAGCAATGTCCACAATAGCCAAACTGTGGAAAGAGCCAAGATGTCCATCGACAGATGAATGGATAAAGAAGGTGTGGTATATATATACAATGGAATATTATGCAGCCATCAAAAGGAATGAGATCTTGCCATTTGCAACGATGTGGATGGAACTGGAGGGTATTATGTTGAGTGAAATAAGTCAAAAAGAGAGAGACATGTATCATATGATCTCACTGATATGAGGAATTCTTAATCGCAGGAATCAAACTGAGGGTTGTTGGAGTGGGGGGTGGGGTGGGAGGGATGGGTTGACTGGGTGATAGACACTGGGGAGGGTATGTGCTCTGGTAAGCGCTGCGAATTGTGCAAGACTGTTGAATCTCAGATCTGTACCTCTGAAACAAATAATGCAATATATGTTAAGAAAAAAAAGAAGAAGAAGAAGAAGAAGCTAGCGGGAGGGGAAGAATGAAGCGGGGGAAATCGGAGGGGTAGACGAACCATGAGAGACGATGGACTCTGAAAAACAAACAGGGTTCTAGAGGGGAGGGGGGTGGGAGGATGGGTTAGCCTGGTGGTGGGTATTGAGGAGGGCACATTCGGCATGGAGCATTGGGTGTTGTGCACAAACAATGAATCATGGAACACTTCATCTAAAACTAATGATGTAATGTGTGGGGATTAACATAAGAATAAAAAAAAAAAAAGCCTATTTGTGGAGGGACACCTGGTTGGCTCAGTTGGTTAAGCGCCTGCCTTCGGCTCAGGTCATGATTTGAAGGTCCTGGGATTGAGTCCACCATCAGGCTCCTTGCTCGGGGGGAGCCTGCTTCTCCCTCTGCCTCTGCCTCCCCCGCTTGTGCTCTCTCTTTCTCTCTCTCTGTCAAATAAATAAATAAAATCTTTAAAAAAAAAACCTATTTGTGGATATTTATATAAGGCCTATCAAGAAATTATCTTGGCATTTGACATCTAAGCTACTTTAAGGAAATATAAAAATTAAAAATGAATATAAAGAATGAGAACATGTTAATGTGGGAGTTTATGAAAAAATATCAAAGAAAAATTGAAATAGTAATCAATATTTATGTTCAGGGGGAGTGAGAAAAAAGGAGAGAAAAGACAGTGAAACAGGTAGCAAGAGAATGAATGAGAGAGAAAGGTGAATAAAAGATACTAAAAGGCAGCTTTATTGTAGAAGTAGAAATGAGTTGCCTTAGCAAAGGAGATACAAAACAGAAAAGGTACAAGGAATATAAATGATATAGAAACATATTTCTATTTCAAACTAAATTTGCAGTGATCTGAAGTCACCCTAAGCCATTCAGAACATTCCTAGTATTTGATGACTGATGGCAGAGGTAAGCATGTAGGGTGGGGTGATTACACTAAAAGATAATAACTATTAACAGCATTTGGTTTCTTGTTTACATTTCCTTTTTTTTCTTGTCTTTATATTTCATGTAGAACATTATAGTAAAATATCAGAAAATGTGAAAGTAAGACCACTGAACAAGTCTTAACCCTTAAGAATAGAAACAAGATCAGTGAGGATTTTAATAACTAAATTAGATTCTGATATATTGTCTCAAGTGAGAAAATAGTGGAAAAATGTTTACAAACACTAATAAATGCACAATGTTTGTTCATTAGACATTTTTGTTTTAAATCAGCAGAAAATAATTATTAGCACTAGAGTCTGGATTGTTACAATAGCCTCCAATCTAGTCTTCCAATGCCAATAACCATCTGTCCTTGGTCTATTGTGAGCCTTTTAAGTTTAAGAGATCACATACTCCTCTATTCAAAACCCACCAGCATAAAAAGCAAAGTCAACCCCACCCTTCAGGATCCAGCCTCTGGCCCTGTTACCTAATCCCCGTTTACTCCCCTCCTGGCTCAATCCCACCCAGCCACACTGGCCATAACCTTTCCTCAAGTACTCCACACACGTTCCTGCCTGGGGCCTGTGCACTTGCTATTCCCCCACCTAGAACAATCTTTCCTCAGCTATGCTTGTTATTTTCCATAGAAGCTTTCCTTGACCATCCTGTTTAAAATACCAATCCCTCCCCTTCTCTCCCCCTTCTCTGCTCTAATCGTCTCCATACCACATAAGTCCTATTTTATTTGTTTATTGGTATGTTTCACAAAAAATAGTGCCTATTACATAGTGGACACTCAATAAATATTTTTGTTAAGGAATACTCTATATATCAGTGAATTGCTAATTGCCTACCCTTATATACTTGATATGTGTCAGGCCTATTTAAGTTTTGGTTTTGTTTTGTTTTGTTTGCATGTACTAACCCATTTAAATCTTCATAAGAACTCTATGAGATAAAGTTGTACTTCAAACATTAAGTTTTGTTGTCCTTTTTTTCTCTACATCCACACTAGCAACTAGCAATGAAATTAATCCCATTTTATAGTCAAGAAAACTGAGGTATAGAAATTTTAACTGTCTTGCCCAAGGGTACAGAGCTAATAAGTGGTACAGCTAGGATTCCATCCTAGGCAGTCAGCAGAGGAGAGTTCCATGCTCTTAACCCCTAAGCTCTACTGCCTCTACATGAATGAATGGATAAAGACAATCAAAACACCTGGTGCCTTGTGATTTTCAAAATCTGTTCATACACATGATCCCATATGGAATACAGGGGAAGTATAGTGCCTTTGTTATTTTACTAGTAAAGAGATAGTGTATTTTCTCTTTTTGACAAATTCAGTATAAATTTTAAAACATCTCCATCTAACATTTGGGAAATATTTAGCACATAACTGGTGCCAAGCCAGTCCTTAAAGGAAAAGAGATGAGAATTTATGAAACAAACTAATAGATATTATGATAATTACTCTAATAGAAACTTATACAATGGTCTATTGCATGCATATAACTAATCTTGCCTTATGGTAGGTGAAGAAGACTTTATGAGTGTGAGTGGAAGGCAGCTTTAGAACAGAGAGGATGGACAGACATTTGTTCTGCAGAAAAGAGAAAAAAAAAGGCATTCCAGGCCTTTTACCTGAATGTACCTCATTGTACCTCATTATCTGAGCCAACCATAAAGGCATAAAAGCAAGAATATGGCAAAAGTAAGTGAAACAGATAACTCGGTATAGGGAAATGGTTGAGTGGGTATGGGAGAGTGGCAAGAGTGAATAGTAAAAGTTAGAGTGGGCCCAGGTTATAAAGGGGACTGAACTTTCTCCTATATGCACTGGGAAGATATCTAAATAAGAACATAACATTCACTCTTCAAGACTGTAGAGGATTTGTGTGAGGCAAGATCTAAGGAAGAACCTGAAAACTTGTAATTTTTGGTATATCCTGGGTAAAATCCTGATGTGAATATCAGTAAGGAAGCCCAGGGCCACATTGGAAATTTCTTAGTTTTTGAACAGAGTTGGCTTCTAAGCAACTTAGAAAAACAAAACAGCCCCCAGAGTGGGGTGTGTCCCCTCTTGGGGAGCACAGAGGGAAGCAAGGCAAGTCAGAGGGAGTTCCAAGCCAATTATGATGACAGAGACCAAAGAAAACTATTTAACTCCAGTGGGCCTGAGGGCGCTGGAGGAAACTTAGTCACTTTACTTCTGCAAATGCTCCTAAGAAGGTGATTGATTTTTCCTTAAGCATTAAGTTTGTTCTTTGCTTTTTTCCCTTTCCATACACATACTAGCAACTTGTATGGAAACTAAACTTTTTAGTACTTCTTTGAGAAAAGGACTGCTAAATTAGATGTTTAGGAATCTTGTTAGATAATCAGACAATTACTCTACATTTTATTCTGAATTAATGTTCCATTTAAGTCAACTGCTCAAAATTGTTGAATTATTTTTTATCATCATATCATGAATTAAGATATGCTGTTGTCCTCACAGAGCTCTCCAAAACAGGAAAAGAGGACAGCATTGCAGATGATCAATAAATCTCTATTGGTCTGATACCATTTCCAGAATAAAGTTGTTTCTTTTTTCTAAAGGACCCTGGAAAACAAAATTAGAGGGTCATTACAATATCCTATAATTTGTGTATCAATTTTTTTCTCAAAATTTTTTTATTCACTTCATCTCATTTAATCCTCACAAAAACTCCATGACGTGGGTATTACCAGATTTGTTAAGTCGATGAGAAAACGTTATTTTAGTGGTCTTCCAACTTGTACTTGAAAATAATTTTCTAATGGCTTAAGTTATTGTTTATAAAATGTCTTTTCCTATCTTCACGTGTGATCAAGATTCATTATTAAGTCAAGTTGATTTACGGAGGTTTAAATGGCTTCCTCAACCACAACTGGTAGACAGTAGCATTAGGATACAAATTGATGTCTTCTGAGTCTGATCCTGTTATTCTCTCCAGTATCATGTCTCAGAGAATGCCACCAAATTCAGTAATAATTCAAGTCACTCCCATAACCAATAACCAGTGATACTTATCACTGATACTTTAGCCATTCATATTGTATTGAGTGTGTGTGTGATTATTTTAAAAGTTAGAAGTTCTTAAATTTCATTAATTCAGGTAGCTTCAATTAAATCATCTAATATCTAGATGCCAATCTGGACCCAGATTTACCTGGGAAGAAAGAAATACCTGAAAAGAAAGTGTTTCTTAACCAAACTATAATATAGAAGGTAAATTTAAATAAGATTTGCATGTCTTATTGTCCAAATAGAGTTCCATGTCCTCAAATTTAAATAATTTCTGATCTACTGTAGTCAGGGCAATGTTGCCCAAGAAGCCTTTAACAATTCCTTGGATCTGAATTCTCTAAAAATGCCTATATTACAAAATAGAATTATAAATCATTTTGTATTATTGGCTAATTTTTTCTTATAAATAACTTCCCAATCAAAATTTAAGCTCGTGGAGAGCAAGGACAATATCTCGCTCTTTACTAGAACTCTCCATATCCTGTAGACCAATACTAGGCATAAGGTTGAGATTTGCTGCATGTTTGTTGAGTTCTTGGAAAACACAGGTTCTCAGCGAATGTGAGGCTGGGGAGGGAGGGTCAGTTGATCAATGATGCAGGTTATAAATTATCCATTTAGTAAAAAAAAACAGTCATGCAGAACTTGTACTGAGAAAGAGCTTTCTAACTGCAGAAGTTATTTTATTTCATTGTAAAGTAATAAAATCACATTTCCTTATCCTAATGTGTGATTCAGACTTATTACTAATTCAGAGAGTCTTTGGATCTAATTAGTAGATTTTATTGTTTTTATTTTTTTTAACATGTGTACAGCCAAATTCCAAAGATGTGTCTTTTCTTTTTTAACATTCATTTAAACTATTCTTTGCACATCACTGAACTCAGCATCTTGTAATTCTTATAACTATTATGGAGCATGCAATTGGCTTCTTTTACGAAGAAGTGAAAATAGAGAGTTATTCTGTTGAAATAAAGACTTGAAACTCTGAAGAATGTTCTGTCATTGCTTTCCATTTCACTTGATATCTTTACATTCTGGTGATTAGGTTGTTTGAAAACTTCCAAATCAGCATAAAGAAACCAGAACACTCTGTGTTCTGTCAGGGACACTTATAACGTCCCTCTGATTTAAATTGTATACCCGGAAGGCAGAAATAGAGATTTCTCTGTTCTGGATAAAATATAACTCAGGCACCAAGTAATATATAATAAAAGTAATGACAGTACTTCCTCATCTCCTGTTAGTGTTTGAAAGAGCATCAAGGAGACAATGTCTTGGGAATTTTTTTAGTGTTCATTTGTCTTGAAATATATTGTACTCCTTCCTTTAGAACATTTTATGTATATTTTTGTTTAATTTGAGAAAGTGCTGTTATAGTGTTTCTAAAGTTAGAAATCACTTAGGAGGGGGACCTGGGTGACTCAATCTCTTAGGCTTTGGACTCTTGATTTCGGCTCAGGTCATGATTTCAGGGTCATGAGATTGAGCCCTACGTCGGGCTCTGAGCTCAGCACTGAGTCTGCCTGGGATTCTCTCTCTCCCTGTCCCTCTGCCCCTCCCCCCACCCCCCACCTGCCGTTCATGCTTTCTAAATAAATAAATAAATAAATAAAATCTTAAAAAAAAAAAATCACCTAGGAGATAGATTAGTTTACTTATCTTCCAACGTCTTTTTGTTTCCCCCTTATAAAAAGTGCTAGATAAAGCTAGAGGGGGAAAAAAATGTAAATCTATATGCAGACCCTGAGAGTGTTCCCCTGCCTTCCACAATTGCAACCTTATCTTGGGAGAATGGTGTTTCTGTTAGTTTTGCTACATAACAAATTGATGCCAAATTTCATGGTATAAAGTAACAGCCAGTTTAGCTGCTCATGGATTTTGTGGGAATGGGGCAAGGCACATCAGGAATGACTTTTCTCTTCTCCATATCCAGGGCTTTGAGAATTCAAGGCTAGGGACTCAGGATGGCTGAAGACTGAAATCATCTAGAGGTTTCTTGTCTCAACATGGCTGGCACCTGAGCTGGGATGACTTATAGACTATAACTGTCAACAAGAGTGCTTGGTCTCTCCATGTGGCTTCATTTCCTCATCACATGGCCACTTTACTGTCACTCCATCTCTTATCTAGTGCTCATAGCTCCAAGAGATAGTGTTCCAGCAAGCCAAGTGAAGACTGGTTAGTCTTTTACAACACAACCTCAGAAATCACATGGCATCACTTCTGCTGTATTCTATCAGTCTGAGCAGATTCAAAGCCCACCCAGACGCAAGGGAAGGGAAGTAAGACTCTGCCTTTGATGCAGGAGTGGCAAACTTACATTGTAAAAGAGCATGTGTAACAGAAGATATGGTGTGGACATCTCTGGGAAATGAAATCTGCCAAAATGGACTCAGTCTTTCATGCCTGTCTCCACCGGCTGCTTGAGTGGAACTTGCTTGATGGAGGAGTCTTGTTTGGCTATGTTGCCTTTTTATCTCTCATATCAATTAGCACTTGCTACATTTAGCATTCAACAAATGTTTATTGAGCCTGAATTTGAGTTAATCCCATTAGCCTTTCCAGTGAGGTCCCAGGAAAACTTCCACTCACTGTCACAAGAGATAATAATTTTGGGGCCATTATGAAAATGAGAGTGAATACTGATGTTTCAGTTATCTCAGTTGCAGGCATAAAATTGCATTAAATTCATGTATCACCTTCCTAAAAGGCAGTATTGCCTAGCCCAGACTGATGTGAAGCAGGCTTGTTGTCTAGTCCCTGGTACACCAATTACAAAGGTGCGTCCTTGAGTAAGTTACTCACTGAGCTTCAGTTTCCCCATCAGTAAAATGAAGAAAACACTGCTGACTCAAAGGAACAGAAGTAAGCAAGCACATTTGTAGAGCCAGCTTGAAAATGCTGTGTCAAAGATTAGAGGGGAGTAGAGTATGATAAATAGGCTGTCCTTTTATAATATGTCAATCCTAAAGGGATGTCTTTTCTAATTTGCACTAATCACTATATGTACTAGCAGAGGCCATTGTGGCAGCTGCAGAAACAAAACAAAACAAACAAAAGCAAGCGCCGATATAAGTATTATTGTTAAGTACACAAGTATTTACCCATTTTGCCTCCATTTTACCAGTCCAAATAGTGAATGAGGCCTGCATACAGTAAAAAAAATTCCATACATATTTAGTACCAAATTTGGGTTGTATTACACTGAGGCTCCCAAGCTATATTATCAAGAGTCACTATTCAATTCGTAACATATGCCTTCTACTATGCTAGAATATGTTGATATTTAGAAATGCATCAAAGTTTCTCTTAGGTATGCAAAGATGACATCAGTCTTGGAATTTGTTCTCTCAAAATCTTGAAATAAATGCAAGCAAAGGTCCACCTAGACTCTCAACAAATGATCTGGGTATCTGATTCTTCATAGTAAATTTACACTTCTAGGCCAGGACAACATTTTTCATAGATGTTTAAACTCCATACATGAGAATTTGAGACACTCTTCGTAAGTGGTAGAACATGTGGCCCTGTTTACCACCCCAGTCTGTGGAGGCAGCTGGCTTTGATGATTCTGTTTGCACCAATATTGAAAACCAAACTCAATCAGAACTCAAAATGGGTCCTTTTGGTGCCCATTAGAAAGCACCAGTGCAGCTTGAAATCATCACCTAATGGAACAAAAAGCACTTTGAATCTTAGGCTTATTACTGAACTGTCTCAGGTGTATCTTAAAAGAGCTAAGAGTTTGCTCAAAAGGAATTACAAGTGGCTATTTTCCAAAGAAGAGTTCACAGACAGACACAGACGCAAACTGGAATCTGCTTTTGCTCCAAATAAGGAACTTGTTGGTACCCTTTGCTGCACAGTACCTCCTCCCCATGCAACAGCAAACATCTCTGCCTGGTATTGATCTTGCAAAAACTTCTAATCTGAAAATTAACATCAAATTAGCAAATTAGCTTGAGCCAACAGGAACACAACCTTTTATTTCCTATGCTTGAAATAAAAATATTTCCAATAAGATCGACATACACTCTGTCTTCTATAGGAGTTGCAATTAAGAAGGCAAACCTCCACTGACCACATTAAGCTCTCTACCAAACTCTCTACCTTTTAAGTGTATTTACATTTCAGTATCTGCCTTTGTCCCTGAAGTTCTGGAAGCTTTGTCTATGTCACATGCATAACACATTTATAAAGATAGGATTTTTTTTATTGTTAAATATACTTCAGCTCCCTCTTCTCTTCTCTATCCCTCAAAATTAACTTTTTTATCACCTGATCATCTGTTCAACAATTAATAGCTGTCAGGGGGTGGGAGAAAGGGGAAGAGGGTACAAATTTTCAATTACAGGATAAATAAGGTCTGAGGATCTAATACATAGTATGGTGGCTATAGTTGATAATACTGTATTGTATAATCGAAATTTGCTAAGAGAGTAGGTCTTAAGTGTTCTCACCAGAAAAAAAAAAAGTAAATATGTGAGATATGTGAGGTGATGGATTAAACTGATTGCGAGAATACTTTCACAATGTATACGTATATCAAATAATCATGTTGTACACTACAATCTTATTTGTCAATTATACCTCACTAAAGCTAAAAAATAACAATATCGTCATTTCATCTTGCTGTCTTTTACATGTCATCAGGGAAATAAAAGCAGAGATATTTTTCTGATGTTACAATTCCTAACCCAGGTTTACAGCTGGACTTGTTCCTTTCTTCTATGATCTAGGGGACAGGAACCTGCCCCCCTTCCTTTCCCTACCTATCTTAGTGGAGGGACAAATCAGGACAAAATACCCTTTCTCTGTCCCAAAGTCTGCTATACTGCTCCTTATCTAGATCATAACACTTTGGACCCCAAGAGAGATTAAGCGATTCTTAAACAAAATATTCCAGCAAGAATCATAGAGTTTGATGAAGGGAAGAACACACCCCTAGTTTAGCCAATAAACTCCTTTGAGCTCCATAAGGATCAAGGCCTGCTTGCTCAGCCCATGTGTTCTCCCTGGTTCCATAATTTCTTTATTTTCCCCCACCTCCAAATTTCTACCCCTGAAGCCCTTCCTGGCTCTTTCCATCTCCTGATACACCACCATTTCCCACAGGACAGTGAACATCCATCCCCCAGTGCTGACCTGGGTTTTACAAATATGTTTCCCACCTGAGGTGTTTTCCAGATCTCTGTAGTTCTCTACTTCTCTTGTAGGAGAAGACTGAGCTGGGGGACAGGGGAGGAGAAATATGGTGGGATGATTTCACTCCACACTGTGGCTGATTTTGTTATAATAGTGTCTGAAATCAGACACAGCTTGGCACCAGGGGATTAATTTCCTCCAAAGAGCATCTTTAGTCTTAAACTTGTATTTTTTTATTACTGATAATCTTGATCTTATGCCACATGAAATAACCCCCTGGCCTTGTTATGTTCTTTCCCACCCCGAATTTTACTGCACAGTGCTTCTAGATTTAATGAAGATGTTTCTTTCTAAGCCGTCCAGGCAAATGGTATTCAGAACACCTCTCAGATCATATTCAGAACACCTCTCTCTGGTCCACCAGGTCTCTTGCCTACTAGAAAAGTGTGGGAAGAATTTCAAGTCATCCTGCAGTACCTGAAGAAGTACCTCCAACTCTTTCTGTATCTATATTAGTACTATAGAATTGGTAAGATTTTAAGGCCACCTGTGGATTTTCAATTCCCAGTCTGTTTTATACCTTCCCTCTGGGACTCCTACTTGTGCTGAGTGTTGAAAAGGCCATTGTTTAGGTGATCCAACATCATCTCCTAAACTCATGGTAACTATGGAAGTCCTTACAATAGAAGAAGCCCAACAAAGAGAGGAAACTTGAATGTATTTTTCTAAATGGTCTGCCAGTGAAAGGTTAGAAGAAGAATTTCTAGAACTAATATATGATCATATATAATCAAGTAATAATACACAATATATAGTAATATATTATATATATTAGTAATATAACCATAGAGTCTGCCTTAATTCTAAATTTATGCTCCCTTACACATACTCAATATGCTTAAAGCTATAAGAAAAATAAGTGCAAAGTAATAAAAGTATTTCATATGAACATTTAATTTCTCAGGATTCAACTCTCGTCTACACAAAGGAGGGAGGAAGAATCAGGGAGTGAGAATGATTTAAAGCATAACTCAGAAGTTTTACCTGCTTTTCCTCTCAAAGAGTAGGTACCTGCTGTTGGTGTGAGAAGGAAGATAGAAAGCAGGGATCTATTCTACTCAGTCCTACCCATGTTAGTGAGATCTCACTACAATCGAAGGCATGTTCAAGGCTAACT